>NC_053162.1:70862348-71162348 GCF_016835505.1 Polypterus senegalus | reverse complement strand
ATGTATATTCAGAGGGACTCTAACTCTGAATTATTTGATATGTTGTTTCAAAAATTAACGTCATTTTATAAAAAAAACAGACAACCAACTGTAGCAGTATATTAGAAAGAATAACTTGTGGGTGCAGGGTATTCAATTGTCAAAGCACAGTAAGCAGAACATATTCCTGCAACCTATCAAATAATTAACTAAAATGGCATTAGCCTTTTGGTGCTTAAGGTGTTTGATAAAAAGATGAAACAGATTCTAACAACATCAGCAATGACTGTTGTGCAAACACCCGAGAGGGACATTGAAACAAAATACTTCATAGGTCTGAAGTACTGAGATTTCACACTGTCCTTACTCAAGCCTTTAACATTCTCTTCTCACCTCCAGCTGAGCATCCAAGTTCTCCAATAATCAAGAGATGAAACCTTTAGGTGGCACAGTTTTAAATTGAGGACAAAAAAATGAGAGAATAGCAAGTACCTTGCAGTCTCTTTGTGCGTCCATTTGCTTTAAATAGTCTCAGCTTTACACCCATGACCCCAGACAAGAAAACACTAGGGGGCAGAAGATATGGATAAACAGATATCTGTGTGTGAATTCACTTATAACTGTCACAAACACCAGATGGTGTAGCTATTCTTCGATATACTGTATATACAGAGAGTTTGTTTTGTTATTTAGCATTTTGGTATTGTTCTTTGGTATTTTACACCTAGAGGCTCTGACGTGTAGCTGTTTTTTTATAAAGAACATTTGAGTAGGACTTCATGAGACAGATGCTTTAGCCATGAACAAGCACTTGCACCTGGCACACTTATTCTTCAAGAACATTTGTTGGGAAAGTTCAAATTTCATTGACATATCTAAAATAGAGCATTCTGTACAATTTTTTGAAATTTCAAAAACTCTCATTGAAAAGCAGAGGTAAATTTACAAACCCTTCAGTATTAAAACTGAAAAACATTCTGAGCAAGTTTAATTATGGATAAAATTACTATTTCAAATTCATTTTGTACTGTGAGGGGCTGATGCCTAGCTTTGGTGCTATACCCGCCCTGTGCCCTGTTTGTGCTGGGATGGGCTCCAGCACATCTGTGATTCCTGCCCTGGACATGCAGATTAGAAAAATGAATGAATTAAAAATTTACCTTGAGAGAGGTTACTTTAACTTGTAAACGTTGTACATTTTTGTCTTTTAGCCATCCAGCAGCTGCTCTTAACAGTAAAATCAGGAAACACTGGCATATTCATGTGCACTGCACTGGCATGTGCTAGAGTGAACCTCTGTCTCAGCAGCTCATTTCTCTTGTGTCTTCAAATTGTTGTGGGCAAGTTACATGATGTTCCTGCCAATAAAAGTAAAAAAAATGCAAGCAACATAAGTTCCCTAGCCCTGACTTGTTGACACATTTTGCATACAGTAAATAAATTTACACTGCAGATTTCTGCTACAATAGAAAAACATACAGGTGCATTATCTGCAGATCATAATGATTATATTTATATTAATAAATGATTAATTTATCAGCAGACTTCACCCTTGTAGAAATGAAACAGGACAGTGAGGAGGGCCCTGCCTGGCTCCCTACTCCAGACGTCACACTTCTCCCTCCCCTCGGCCCGCACCCTTTGACTTGGATTAGCGTGAATATATCACTCCTGCAAGCAAACTATGATTCTTAGCGCAATGAGAGAAGTTGCAAAATCAACCGGAATGTTCAAGCAAATTCTAGAATAAAGCTTGATCTAAGTCTGTTAAGTAGTTCTCTTGTTCGTTAGCTAAGCGGATGTAAGATACGCCCAAAAGCTGGTGCATGAGTGAGGAGGGCCCTGCCCCCCTCGGCCCACTGCGTCTCTCTCAGATTTGCGCAAATAAATCGGTACCACAAGTGAACTGTGTTACTTAGCACTATGGAATCAGCCGGAATGTTCAAGCAAATTTAGAAAAAAAACCCAATCTAAATTCTTGAAAAGTGGACAGACAGACAATATATATATATATATATATATATATATATATATTGTAATGGATGGCTGGCCATTTATCCCGGTCAATACCCCCAAGCCGCAAGGTGGAGCCCTCCTTGCAGCGTGGAGGTCCCAGAAGACCAGCAGGGCATCATGGACACTGGAGTTTTATGCAAAGCCCTGCTGGATGCCGTGGGGCCACAGGAGGGAGCTGCAGGGAGGACCGAGGGCTTCTTCGTGCCCTGTGACCCGGATGTTCGTCACAGGAAGAGCGACGGACTTCCGGGTTGAAGAAAGGGACGACTTACCCTGACCCGGAAGGGAAAAGGACTTGTGGACTATTGGGCAGAAACACTTCCGGGTCAGGGATTATAAAAGGACTATGGGAACTCACAGACAATGAGCTGAGCTGGGTGGAAGGGTGGCAACGCGTCTGGGAGCTGGAGGATTGGTTATTTGTTTATTATTGTGTAGTATTGGTGATTATATGAGTATTGTGGAGGAGAGTGTGCTTTGTGCACTGTGGCGACAAAATAAAGTCAACTTGAGGACTTTTACCTGGTGTCTGGAGTCGTGGACAGGGGTTCAAGGGAGCGAGAGCGCCCCCTATCGTCCACAATTGGCGTAGTCGGCAGGATACTCTAGCGTCAGTTGCAGAGGACCTGAAACAAAAATTTCTGTGGGAAACGAACCCTGAACAGACAACGGAGTCAGGAATTGCCACAGCATCGCCAAAACCCGAAAAAAAGAGTCCAAAATGGGAAAAAAGAAGGGCAAGCAAAGCGACAACGCCAGCGGGAGTGCCGAGGTGCAATGGCCGACGCTCGGGAGGAGTTAAGGAGAGGCCTTACAAGTCCGGAGAAACCTCCAGGAAGCAACGATCCCTCTAAGGTACGTGCCGGGAACGACTTTAAAAATCCTTTTATTGTTTCTCACCTTGTCCCGTGCATGTACCTTGGAGATGACCACCTGGAGGCTCCGAGGGGAAAAGGAGACTGCCCCAAAGACGACGGCCTTCTCTTGTCGAAGCCAGAGCACCTAGAAATCGACTTCCGCATGATGGCAGCCGACGAGGGACACGGTAGCAAACCCGGTGCATTCTGGGAAGGAGGAGCTCCGAGCCCGAAGAAACGGACTTGGTCTTTCCGAAGGGGAAGGGGGAGGCGAGCGAGGCATCGCTCAACCCACAAGAAGGTAAGGAGGGTCGGGAAGTAGCTGATCGGGATGTCGAAAAAATATTAAAGACAGGCCGCAGTTCGCCGAAGAAGGCAACTCAACCCTCTGAGAACTCCAAATCCCAGAAGCCTCCATGAGACCCGCCAGAGCACGTGCCTGAAGCGGGCGTGCTCATTGGCTCCCGGTCGGCAGGTAACACGAACGAGGAAGTGAGTGTTCTGCCGGTCGAAAGGAATAATTATATAAACTTGCGTCAGCTCGAAAAACTAATCGAGCCCGTAGCGAGTGCCTTACAGGTCCTGACGACCATTGAAAAGATCGTCGGGGATTTGGGAGCGGCAGCCAGAGAGCCGTTGGAGAAGGTGAGGGCCTAGGTGCGGCGATTTGGTGGGGAGCCTCCCGTAATGAATGATGTGGCGATACAGGTAAGCGAGACCCGTATCGCACATAATAGAGGGACGCGGTGTGATCCGGCCCGCGTTTAATAAGTAGCGGGTGCCAATACACGGCGTACCCTACAAGAGAGGTCGGTACGTTAACCGAGTGGTCGGCGGAAGGGCTAATCGATCCGGGGCAGCTAGACAGTGCTGACTCCCGGAGCGAGGCAGCCCTGAAGACGCCGCCACCGGTAATTTGTAAAAGTAAAGGGGTGCAAACAGTAAAGGGTCTCTCTTTACTTAATAGAGAGACTCAGACTGTGGACAAGCCCCAGATTAAGCAGGAGATCCTGAAAATAAAACGGGGGTCTCCTGACAAGAAAGGGAAAGAAGCAAAAAGAGAAAAAGCACCAGTAGAGGCGACAGGGGTTTCTCTCCCAGCAAAAGGGGCGGACCTAATAGTTCCTTATTGTTTTCAGTCCCGTAGGGGAAGAATACCAGGAGGACAGAGGCAGTGTTACGGGTGCGAAGGTTGGGCCATATTTGGCGGAACTGTCCTTGGAGAGAGGGGGACAAGAGGTCAATTTGGAATAATATTCCCCCTAGGTTCTCCAGGGACCAAGATGTTCGTTTTAATCAAGGCTCAACCAGGACGTCCTCTTGGAGGAAGACTTCCCTCTCGGGGCAGGCCGCTCCGAATAATAATTTGTCGCTGGGGGGGGAATACTGTAATGGATGGCCGGCCATTTATCCCGGTCAATACCCCCAAGCCGCCAGGTGGAGCCTCCTTGCAGCGTGGAGGTCCCCAGAAGACCAGCAGGGCATCATGGACATTGGAGTTTTTATGCAAAGCCCTGCTGGATGCCGTGGGGGCCACAGGAGGGAGCTGCAGGGAGGACCGAGGGCTTCTTCGTGCCCTGTGACCCAGAGGTTCGTCACAGGAAGAGCGACGGACTTCCGGGTTGAAGAAAGGGACGACTTACCCTGACCCAGAAGGGAAAAGGACTTGTGGACTATTGGGCAGAAACACTTCCGGGTCAGGGATTATAAAAGGACTATGTGAACTCACAGACAATTAGCAGAGCTGGGTGGAAGGGTGGCAACGCGTCTGGGAGCTGGAGGATTGGTTATTTGTTTATTATTGTGTAGTATTGGTGATTATATGAGTATTGTGGAGGAGAATGTGCTTTGTGCACTGTGGCGACAAAATAAAGTCAACTTGAGGACTTTTACCTGGTGTCTGGAGTCGTGGACAGGGGTTCAAGGGAGCGAGAGCGCCCCCTATCGTCCACAATATATAGATAGAGAGAGAGAGAGAGAGAGAAGTGCTATTATCACGTTATACACTATGGGTGAGTGTAGCCAATAATTTTACCTTAAGACTTTGTGCTTTGGGCTCCATTTTCCACTACATGATGCGGTAAAGAGCTGCTTTAAACTATGCCTTTAATGTACATATATAACACATGTAATTGAATTATATTATGTTTTGTTTTTAATATGACTAACTATAACAAACATATTAAATGAAATATGGCAACTAGCTCTTTGATGAAGTCACTTGAAAATTAAAAACACTCCAAATTTCAAAACAATTGACCAAGTCTCCGAATGCATGCGTGCTTTTCCTTATCCCTATCTTTTCCAAAATCAATAATGAGAATATTAAAAGTAATCTGACTGCTAGATTTTCAGCACTTTAAATGAACTAAGCCCCCTTTATGCTAATGCCAGTATCCTACAAAATGTCCAACCTACCCTGTGTTATGTAACAAAATAAGTATTATGCACGTTATGATGCATTCTGTTAGCAGACAGGCACTGTTACAGATGGTTAATCTAGCTGTTTCACCAACTAAAAGAATGAGAATTTAATTTAAATTCCAATATGTGTACTCTGTGAACCCTCCAGTCAGAAATCTGAAATGTCAGCTAATCCACCACAGGACATTCTCTTACACTGATGGTATCCCGGACTAAAAGTACCAAAGAAAACTAAACTGTTTAATTATTACCCAGGATACTAATATAAATAGTAGACATGTTTACTCAATGAACTGTATTGCAGTTTAACAAATAAAGCTGTTATTTTTACTAAATAAACAAGAGCAGATCAGTTCTTTACCAAGAATTTAGGAATAAATGAACAAAAACTTACAAAATTGAGCAAAGTACATGTTAACTAGAGGCACCGGGCCTTGCTATATTTCCTGACTCTCAACTTTAATTTACTTGGCCTGAAGAACCACCAAACACCTCTTCTTATAGTATATTTACCAGTGACACCAGCAAACTTTTGAAACAGACGACCCTCCTTGCTTTTTCCCTGAAACAAATGATGTGATATGAATACTGGGTGACACTGTGGCTCATTGGTTACAAATTCTCTTTCTGCTCAAAAGTCCTGGGTTTTGTTTTCTGGCAGTATATGTACAGAGCCTGAACATGCTTCATTGCTACACACATTTTCCAGATAAGTATTGCCCTAAGCTCAAGTGTATTACATTAATTGTACACTATAATTTGTTTGTGCACATTTAGCATGCCCTGTGATTAGTATACTTCTTATACAAGGTTGCTCCTTGAATTGCTTCCAATGCAAACAGTATAGGCACACATTATTTTCAAGAAAAAAAAATTACTCTGGTGGTTTATTACATACCACATGAATTAACATCTGTCATGTATGCATTAGTATGCGTTTTTTTTGAGAAACTCATATAAAATGTAAACATTTAACCATTTCAATCTAGCAATTGATTACACACCATCCATTTTCTAAACCTACTTTGTACACTACAATGTTGCATGAAGTCTGTTTTTTTTTTTTGGTTTCTTTCCTGACTTAAATGTTTCACTCAGTTGCATTTCAGATGTTAACTAGATAAATAACAATAAGTATACACCACACTGCAGAGTCTCACAGCTCCCAAAACCTTAGTGCAAAACATAGCAGGGTGTATCTGTGTGGCGTTTGCATATCGGACCTGTGACTATATGGGATTCCTCCTGGAGCAATTAGGCTGGCTTGTGATTATAAATTAACCCAATAGGAGAGAGTGTGTCCTGTAATGGGGTGCCATGCATTGTTTCCTTGAAATGCTTCTTTAAAATTGGATTAACTAGGTTTACTAAACGGAGGGATAGATGAATTGATGTGAATCGGTGTGTATGTCTCAGGAGTATCAGGCGCAAAGCTGAAAACAACGCCTGACGGATCAGCAGTCCATGCAGTGTATTATTAAAATGAGACGGTAAATGAATCAAAAGCATTACACGTTCAACCTGGACCTAAATCTATGTATCTACCTAAAACTGATGCACCACAAAATACACCACAAAATATAATTCTGGTGAGGAATCTGTGCGAGATCTGCCATGCTGCGGAGAAACGAGAAGAGAACACATGAGGGCGGGCTGAGTAACTAACTGATAGGCACGCGGAAAACGTCTTCAGCCAGCGCTGTAATTGGGGGCATGAAATAATTTAACTAAATATTTAAAATTCCAAATGCAATCTACGTGACTAAGATATGTTTTTAAATACCCATCAGAAAGTCCTAAAATGAAAAGTTAAGATAAACATTCCATCCTACATAAATAAATGGGAGGCGTGCAGCTACGACATCACCATTTCGTTATTACTCATACTGCAACAAATAAAAAACGATAGTAAACAGTTGCTGTCACATATACAAATATATAAGGTCATTCGAAAAGACAATTTCCCCTCGGGGATTAATACAGTGCAACAGATACCAAAAAAATAAAATAAAATGAAACCCTGCAACGAAAAAGGTTACAGTTATAACGGTTAAAACATAGCGCGGAACGTCATGCTTTGCAAAAAAAAATCACCTACTACGATATCAGAATTACAGCGCATCATTACTTAAGTATTACTTTACTCACGGTTTGGGTCATTCTTTCATAACTGCCCAATAACCAAAGGTACCCATTTTCCTTCTGCACTGACACAATTCTTAACTAAACCAACTTCCTTTCGTCATCGTGTTAAAACAAAGCAAGCACCGCCCACGACGTTCCAAGTGATTGGGTAGTGCACGTTACCTACGGTCTGATTGGTGCAACGACTGTCTGGCGAAGATAAAGTAGATAAATTCATTAGCTGTATTAGTTATTTTACAAAGCGTGTGACAATCTATTAATCTTCATTTTCTGTACTGAAGTTTCCGTTGCATAGTTGCTATTGAAACCTTTAACTAAGGAGAGCCCGATATGTATTGATTACAGTGCTAAAATCTGTGGATTGTAATTTGATAAGGTGGGCGCCGTGAGTAATATTTTAACCTGTTTACATAAAAACGGGGTCTGTATTCTAAAACAGCAACATGGAGTTTTAAACCTTATTGTTAAGAAGACTAAAGATTAAAGCACAACTTCTCATTTCCTACTGACCAGAAAGATCATTCTTGTGAGGACAAAGTTCTGTTTGAAACAAACTCAGCATTTTCAATATTTTTTGTACATTTTACAGACCGACTAAAATTTTTTAGCTTAATGTAATAAGCATGAGAACTGCATTCCTGCGCTGTTAATGACGAGTTTAAAAATATTACTACATTTGGTAGAACAAACAAGACATTTCTCTTGAATATACCCCACCAGGAAAAAATACATTTTACCGAGCAATCTTTTGAGATATTTCAGTTTTGACATTCAAACACTGTTATTTGTGGTAATCCAAGAAGACACGTGGGAAATAACATAGACTGTATTTTGTTTCTTGATTCCAGATTAGGAGACCTTATAGATTAAACACACAAAAGTGAATCCTCGCCACAAGATATGTAGTCTCAAATGGACATGGTGTTGAGTTTGTAGAGTGACACAATTACATTAGACGGCATTAAACGCCTTGATTGACAAGAAGGTACATACACAGCATGACATATGGGGGGTTCATCATAATGTTGAGAGAAAGACATGTACTAAGCATGAGACTCATAGGGAACTGAGGATGACAGACAGCAGATGAGATGGAATGAAAAGCATAATTCAGCAGTAGTCACACAACAGTATGTGATGGGTGCCATGCATGATGAAAAGAGATATAGCCAAATAACATATACTGTAGTATTAAAATTGCTCTGCATCTTACAGTTGCTAATATATGACTCCACTACTGTATGTGAAAGTAAGCTTACATTTTTCATGGCTCTCCCCTCTGTCTTAATTTACATGAAAAATTGTGATTGGCAGACTTTTTTGGTTGAGGGATACACCCATTAGCGGGATATTTATTAATCAGTGTTTATGTAGTTTTTCAGATGATGAACATCACAGAAGACTACATTGCATTGTAATTCCATGTGCTTATTTTCTCAGATGGAGCACAGAAGGGTTAAGTGAGCTACTCACAATCACAAACTGAGCTAATGGTGAAATCTTAGCATGCATTTATTTCCCCAAATCCAATTCATCAGTCACTGAGATGTCTGAAAAGTGATGACAGATTGCTTACTGTATAAACTTATAGCACATGTTTAGTCATTTTTTTCATTCATTTGAGTCGGGTTAGAACATTCCAGAGCAAAGACAACATGATTGTTTTGGCAGTCCTTAGGTGTGCTTCAGCTGTCCAGGACGTAGCCATTGATGTATAGACCAGGAACGATTCTTTTAATTCAAAGTCAATGGAGCAGGTATGAAGCAGGTAAAAATGCATTTTTTGAAAAAGCATAAACACTGCTGAACAATTAGAATTGCAAAACCAAGAAAGACATGCAATATTAAAATAATATTAATATGGCAGATTACTTATGATACATGGCGTTCATAATTAGAAGTGCAGCTCGGTCATACATGCAGAACGCACAATAATGACTATTTGGTGTATCCCACCACAAGCAGAAATCACCACTTATACATAGTCTAACATGGACAGGAAGAAACACAGAATGTGTATTTGTGGAATGGCATGCAATACAGCTTCTATATGTACCCAAAGTTAATAATAATGAAAATAATAATACTAATACTACTACTACTACTACTACTAATAATAATAATAATAATAATAATAATAATTTCTTTATATAGCACCTTTCCCATGCTCAAAGCAGTTCACATAAATTCAGAAAAAACAACAGGGCACATACAACACTGGATACAAATAATAACTGTATAAAACACTAAAAAAATTAAATACAGGATATGCAAAGTATTGAAACAGAATAAGAGACCGTAAAACCATAAGATACAAAAATACAAGGACCACAAGCAAACCATTTATGAATAACATAATTTGTGATACAAACACAAATCTTCCTGGACATTTGGACAGAGAGGCTAAGCTAAAATAATGGTCAGAATGTCAGGGTAAGGTAGAAACCTTCATAAACAAATGAGTTTTAAGCTGTATTTTGAAATAATGAATTGAGTGGGGAAACCTCATTAATTTAGGAAGTTCGTTCCAAAGTCTGGGTATGTAGAACTGAAGGCTCAAGTTGATCAATGGCAACCATTGGTGAACTCTGGGAGAGTAATCCCAGATATGTTCAACAAGGACAATTCAGTGACCATGCAAGCCAAGGATGATGGGGCATATGGTGGTAATTGAGGAACTATATGACATTTCAGCCACATGTGGTCAGGCATTATCCTTTTTTAATATAGCACCAAGGCACCTCCACAGATAGGGTTACCATCTTAGCCTCTAATATCTCTATGAGACAAGGACAGAAGTGAAACCTAATGGTGCCCCACACCAAAACAGTGGGTGCTGGGCCCATATGGTATTGTAAAATGCATGCAGAAGACTTTTGCTATGGTGCCTCCATAAACATATCTGTCCATCACGGTACATTAAAGCTAATCTGGACTTGTATGATGACTTGAATGATGTAATTCCATCATTCTGCCATTAGCGATGTTCTTGTCACCATCAGAGTCACAGAAACTTGTGCTTGAGGGTCAAGGGTATCCGAAATAATGGGTAGTGAGCGAGAACACCCTACTGCTCAAACAGCTCGAAACAGTGTATGTGGACACCTGTTGTCGTGTAACAGATCCCATCTGCTGGACTTGGGCCTTTGATGTGGTTGTTTGTCCATCACTGCCGTGTGCACGGATGAATGTCTCTCCTCCAGTTTTTTGTGCTTCAGTCCTCCTCCCTTCTGTGGCTCCAACCCTCCTATACCCACTGATGCTATATTCTCGAGATATCCATGTTTCAATTTCTGGACCAATATGACATGTGTTGTAATTTTAATCGCCAGCAGTTTATTAATCTGACAACGCATGCTTTCTCTTTCAGTCTGCTGACTATATTTGAGACTATAAAGCAAATTCTCCAAACAGTAGTTACACTTGCAAACCCACCTCCACTTCTTTTCCTGGGAATCTAAAAGTGTCAAACAAGTCATCAGACTGTTTAAACAATGGAAAAAAATGCCTCTTGTTCACTTTCACAATTTTAAGAAACCTTGGGTTTTATCCATTTTCCAGCTTATCAGTCGACAGACTTCACCAATCAGATCACCAATAAAGAGGCAAGGACTCTGGAGGCTGTCTGTCAGGTGATGACCCTCCGACATTTGGCTTGTCTGGCGTCTGAAGCCTAAAGTTTGCTTAGCAAACATTGTTGCACATTGTGGCTGAGAGGCTATTCTGCCAAGCTAATTGATGCATAGATAACTTCACTTTGAAATAGCATGAGAAAGAAGGTCTTACAACCTTGTGTGTCTTGAAGTTACCATGTAATAGTATTTTTGGCAAAGTCATCATCACCAAGATTGAGCTTAAAATTATGCATGAAATCCCAAATTCTGAACAGCTTCAGTTTTACATGGTGAAAGTATTATTTTTATTAACAGGAGTTTCTAGCATTTCAAGTAAACATTTTGGAAAAATGGCATTTTCTTACAGTGTTCAAATGATCAGTTTCAGCTTTTTTGTTCTGCTGTCCCTTCTGCATGCTAAGATGAAAATTAAAGTCATTGCAGATTGCAGTCATTTGCCATTATCCAGGAAGGCAGATGTTGCTGTTGAACCCATGGAATTCAAGCAGATTGATAGTTCAATCCCATCTCTTTGCGATCCATTGGAAATTGTGTAACCTGTTAGAGCTTCACCTGTCAAGAAATGTTTAAGTAAATAATTGTACTCTGTCTGAACCTTGTATGGCTGTGTTAATCAACTGTCCAATGATAGTAATAATATTACTCATATTAGAAGTTTGCAGAAATTGAGTAAATTTCTCTGTTATGGTAAAATACACAGTAAAATAACTGTTCAATCCTGTCAAAATATGACTGCAATGCATTTAATACTAAAATCAAGTATATTTTATTTTTATTATACTGCAAATTGATTTTTAGGAGAGGAAGGATCCAGAGGTTTTAAGGTAAGGTTTTAAGTTTGACTAGTTATGACCATTGGTCATGGTGCCAGAGTTGCATGTTAGTCACTATAAGTCTGTGCATGTGACAATAATCTTAAACTTAAGCAAGTAAATATTTTAAATAAGTTACTTACTTGTATGAGAAAATAAAATGATTAACATCACTAGCTGACAACACCATATTTAATACAGCAACATGTGAGGGAATCAGTGAGACAACGTAAAAGCAGTACTTAGTAAAGAATTGTTTAAGATCCACAATTTAGTCCTGTCATTAGCTAGTGCTGAAGCATTTGTCTGGCTATTACAGTCAGTCAGTCATTATCAAATCTGCTATATCCTAACACAGGGTCACGGGGTTTGCTTGACCAATCCTAGCCAACACAGGGCGCAAGGCAGGAACAAACCCCAGGCAGGGCGCCAGCCCACCACAGGGCACACACTAGGGACAATTTAGGATCACCAATGCACCTAACCTGCATGTCTTTGGAATGTGAGAGGACACCGGAGCACCTGGAGGAAACCTATGCAGACATGGGGAGAACATGCAAGCTCCACGCATGGAGGACCCGGGAAGCGAACCCGGGTCTCCTTGCTGCGAGGCAGCAGCGCTACCACTGTGCCACAGTGCCGCCCAGCTCTTACAGTATTTTACTAAATTTGTATGAGAAGAATACACAGTTTCCTGGCAACATATGAATCAACCTATCCATCCATTATTCTGTGCAGAAATCTCAAAAGGAATGCATGATGTCCTTGCATCAGGACAGTGTTCCTCCTGGGCATTGTTCTTACTGCTGTGATATTAAGGTTAATCAACTCCATATAAGTATTATGTGAATCTTTTCATCATGGACTCCATAAAAGAAGCTTCTAACACTGCTCAGTATCACAGCCTTGCAGGTATTTTTATGTTTGCAGGCTTAATTTCAGTTTGCAGCCCTGTAAGACTTTCTTTAGTTATTTCCTGCTGTTTTTTTTTTCTTCATTACTCACAATATATTGTGTTTGGTTCCGGATGAAACTAGACAGTTCAATGCATTACTGGCAGTAATATTATCTCCATTTAGTCAAATTTTTCTTCTGGATTTTTAAATGCTTGATAAAGTGCCTTTTTAATCTAATTTCTTTACGACCCTTTCCAATTGTTTCATGTCTGAGATCCAAGACCAATTTGTAATCTATTTTTCTTAATGGATCAACTCTAACTAATAAAGCACACTTATCTGTGAAATTCACAAGATGAAATAAGACATATCATGTCTGACTGAAACATTTCAAGAGATGAATTGTTATTTTTATAGAATTAGTGGACCCTCCCTGGATTCTCCTGTGTCTCCCAGCCTCGAAAATCAGGGTGAGGTGGTGGCATTGTCTTAATTTAACAGATTATTTTTCTTTTGATTATCTGGTTATTCAGTTGCTAGGTTATCAGACTCTGACTATTGTTGCAGTACAGAGCCTATCTAAACCATCTTACAAAGTTTAATCCTCTACTGTCATATATTCTTATTTCAGTTAATGCCCTCTCCACCAATATTTTAATGACTGGTGATTTAGTATACATTATGACTCTGTAGATGTTTACTCTTGATTCTCAAAATGCTATATATTATTCAGTACATTACCTTTCTCACTAACAGTAAAATATATACATTTGATCTTGTATACTTACCTGGATTTTCTTTAACTGGAAATCTGATTGCATTTCACTTCACTTTCACTTCAACAGTGGCAGCACCCTGAGCTGGACAGACCAAGCCATCCTGTCATGAAATAATATTCAGAGAAAAATATAAAATTGCATAGTATGATGTTAGTGTAGATCTGTGTATATTTAGATTTTAAGCAAAACTCTTCCAAGTGTCCTCATATAACATTTGTGCTTTCTCTGGACCCGTTTTACTAATGGCCATTTGGTTGAGTTAAAGCCATTAGTGTTACCTTCATTAATTAGGCTGGATGAAAACAAGATAAGAATATAATTTTTACTGTACATATCATCTCAATGGAAGAATGTAACTCTTTACTTACTTTAATGTTACATTGACTCTATAAATGTTTACTGTTTATGCTCTGAATGAGAAAAGTATAAATGCTCACTACCATCCAGATACCACAAACCAATCATAGGCTCATTGTAATATTTCTAATTCTAGTGTCTGACAGTCATCTTTAACTGATAAGTCAAATTAACTCCATACAGTGGTCTATTTAGTTTTTAATCTAGGGGATGAGTAAGCTGAATTTCAGCCAACTCAGAAAATCAGTTGGCAATTGCATATTTGGTTTAAAGTCTCACTGCCTATGCCTGGGTTACATCATAATCATTTTTGGTCATTTTAGTGTGGATGAAAATACTTTCGTGAACAATGTGGAAATGCTAGTGTGACCAGGGATCATTTCTGTTTAAAAATGCAGGTTTTAAATGAAAATGTGGTAGTGTGGACATACCGTAGCTTCAGTTTTTGGCTGCCAGGCTTTATTTAAAAAAAGGCCTTTTAAACCTTGAACTGCTAACCCATTTGGCTTCGCTAATCTGTGTTGACAAGAAAAACACAGCAACAGTATCATTGTAAAGGGCTGTCAGAATTCCAAAAGAATTTTACAAGCATAACATAATATCCTCAGTTTTCATAGGGTTAGAGATTATGCTAGCACTACTGACAATAAAACAGAAAACAGCCCTGGACAGGGTTCCAGTCCATCGCAGGTCCAGCTCTTATACACACTCATAAAAGGGCCAATTTCAAAGCACTAATTATCTAACTATTGAATACATTTCGTGCCCAAACCTTCAATCACCTCTTGTGATTGGCAACATTGGCCAGAAGCTGTCATCAGGTGACGTTCAATTTTCATTGGATGTTTTGACCCTAAACCATAATCCTTCAGTTGGTGTATAGACAGTGGTGGCCAGTCACTGCCCATCTTCTAGCCTTCAGCTCATCTCCTCCTACCTACTCCAGAGCCAACAGGAGGCTCTTTCTACTGCCTTGCCCAACCTGTGAGCAGCTACTTTCCTTTCCCTTCCTTGTTTTCTCAGGGCTGTGAATATCTTCCACACTGATTGTGCCGGGAAACTTCTGCAACCTGGAAATAACTAGACATGACACCCTTTGTCCTTGCATTGGTGGATACTGATACTTGTTGGCTTTCCTTTCTGAGACCTTTTCACATTCATCTTCCAATGGAACAGTCAGTTCTGTCAGGATGATCCTCTTCACCTCCACTGACCATATGACTATGTCAGACCTTAGTGTTGTTTGAACAACATAGGAACATGTAACTTCCTAACCAGGTCCACTGTCATCTTCCATGATTGAACCAGCTGCAAAAGGCTCGTCTTGGTCTTTTTGGAGGAGGGTGGATTCTACAGCTCAAGGCACCATCTACAGTATATCTTCCCTGACTAAGCACAAACTTTCACCCTGCCAACATGTGTACCAATGTTCCTCACTCCCCACTTAGCTTGCACAGTGGGTCCTCCCTTATTACCCACCTGTGTATGTAATTGGTGTTGGCAATGTATTGCACTCTGATCGGAGCAGGAAAGAAATATGGAAGGGCTCCATCTTCCAAAATTTTAGCCTTGTGATCTTCCGTTTTTGGCAGGCCCCACTTCATCCAGGCTCCTTGTGACCCAAGTTTCACAACCCTTGCCCTTCGCCCTTCGTCCTTCCTCCTCTAGTTATTGTACCTTGACTTGAATCATATCTCTCTTTTGGTCTGCTTTTCCCCATTGCTGGAAATCAGTGGTTCCAAGCCCTTGTCTCCCCAAGCACAGGTTCCCAAAAACGTCCTTTAACTTCTTAACTACTTTCCACCTGCAGAGCAGCCGTGTCTGCTGCCCACTTACATCCAGATTTTTTGGTGATGCCTGCACCTCTGACTTTTCTGTCACTAGATTGTCTGTACATCAACACAGCCCTTCACTTTGCCAGCTTGAACTCCTCAACTACTGATGACAAGGGTATCTGCAACTGATCAGACCTAATATATATCTATCTATCTATATAGCCCTGCTGACAATGAAGCTTGGTGGAATTCTGAGCCATTTCATAAGTTGTCAGTAGCCAAACCAGTCTTGGTAGCAGACCGTGCCGGAAGAGCTAGGCCTTGTATTTTCCTGTCTCTGTCTTCCTCAACCATTCATCCGCCTGTTTCTCGGTCCTGGTTACATTGGTTTTGTCAGTGAGAGAGGTATCATTCCACTTCCCTAGGCATTTTATTGGGTTTTCCTCTATTGATAGTATAACTGCCCCCTGGAAATGTAACTGGAAGTTGCTGGTCACTTTCCCAATTCTGATCACCATACTTCTTGGCTTCTTTTTTTTAAACTTCATTCTTGCCCACATTACCAAATCATCAACTGCGTCCAAGACCCATCATGCTTGTACATGGAATGAAGTTGTTATAGTTAGGTCATCCATAAAGCCTCTTATTGAAGGCTGGCAAGTGTAAAACTTCATTATTGGCCCCATGGATTGCCTGTTATAAACTGATCCGTTACCATGATAAACAAGATGGAGGAGAAAGTACAATCCGTTATGATGCCCTCTTCGTAATCCTGTTATTGGGTTATGTAGTGAGCTGTCTTTAATCGTACCTTGAATCCCTCATTGTATCTAGTGATAATACCCCTGATATGAGTGTTAATATGGTAGTGTTCCATAGACAGACTACGGCTAGATTACCTTTGCCTTTCTTTCCTTAATGGATAAGCTGGTTAAGGACACCTACATGTTCTAAGTGCCCAGCAGAGCCTGGAATGCCACCTTTCTGGACTGATGTATCAATGTAGCTGTTCTTCACCATATAAGCAGTCAACCTTTTAGCCAGGGCAGAGACAAATATCTTACATTGAACACTTAGGAGAGAAATGATATGGAACTGGCTGATCCCCAAAGAGCTAGCTTCCTTTGGTATAAAGCAGCCCTCTGTCCTTTTCTAGGATGATAGAATAACACCCTTCACCCACAAATTCTGCAAGTTTCAAAGAATGCAGAAGAGCTTTGGCATCTCTTAAATACTTTATAAGGTAGCCACTTGGTTTAGGGCCTTCTGTACTATGTCTTGTATTACTCTTCCTGTTGGTGCCCTAATATCGAGCTCTTCTCATGCATTGGTGAACCCATATGGGTCCTTTATAAACTGTGCTCGCCTGACCTCTTTCTTCTTCCTCAACTTCTGTAACCTTTCAGACCTTATTAATCTGCACAATTGCCCTCTAAGTTCCCTAGTAAGATTTTTAGTACGCTCTTTTTCATCAGCATTAGCTCTTTTAAACTGCCTGTTTAGAGTCTTTATTTTCTTCCTCAACCACAATATTACCCTCTCCATCCTATTTAGTTGTTGTTCGAGCCCTTTTCTCCTTTACGCCAAATTGTTCCTTGGCAATAGTGTAAACGATTGTGGTCATATAGTCAATTTCCCTATTAGCAGTTCCTGCCAACGTGGTGTCTAAAACTCTGTTGAGGTTGTGGTCTAATTCTTCCCATTCAGTATTGGCATTCACTGGTAGCCATTTCACTTCCTCCCTCGCTGGTTGGGTGCCTGGCGTAGTATTAGAAGAAGCTATCTTGAGGTTTTGGGGTGAAACAGCTGCTGAGAGCTCTCTTGTATTTTGGACGACTGCCTGGCTGGATTCCTCCTGCGCCTCATGTCATGTCTCCACTCTGCACTGCAACCGCTACTCCCCCCCTCCACATTTGTTCCTAGATTGATACTGTATATCCTAAGGTCCCCTTGTGTTCTGGGAAACCTTCCCACAATGGCACTTGACTTCTAGCACTTCCCCTCTAAGCATGGTTTGAGTGTGCCTTCTCATAGACGATGTGTTTCCTGTGGCCATTGCCATTGTAAGTGTCCTGTTGAGTCTCTCACCCCAAACCTCAGGAAACTCTGGGGGTATTGCTCATTGTTTTGTTGCGGAGCTTTGCTGGAGCCCTCTTACGATAGCTGCGACTGAGGTCGCAGGCATTACTTATCCATACCAGTCTTTCCTAACCTAAATCAGAGCTTGAAGTGGAATAATACTTATGAATTTTTTATATAGCAACATACCAGCACTGTTTGTTGCATACCACCTCGCAACATGCTTATCTGAGGCACCCCGGTGACACCTACACCTTGGTTGTGGCTGTCAAAACTCCAAGGGGAACCACTCCACCATTGTGTTTGTGAAAAGTTTGATGAGGAACTGTGAAGCAGCCTTTAGCTTATTTACTGTATTGCCTTTTCATAATGTCTATCCTCCCATAGTTAGTAATTGCTTCATTTTTTACATGTATTCATACACACACTGCCAGCAGGCAGTCATTTACACTGTAACTGCTGTGATATTCAACTGCTGTCATCTGGATTGCTATTGCATGCTGCCAGAGCACACACATAGACGCCCACTCCTACATCTTAAGACAAAATTAAACATGTTTTATACACACTCCCTGACTGTTACCAATGGACCAGCAGCATGACCAGCAAAAATACTAACTAATGAGCCTGGCATTTATCCATTCAACCATCTATCTATCTTTCATCAAACCTATTTAAACCCCTTAGTGGTCACACAGCGAATTCCAAAAGGACATATTTAGGGCAGTTTTATAACTTTTTCAAAATTACATCAGAAAGTACTATACTGTACTTTGTCATATAAATTAAACTTTACAGATGAGTAACAATAGGTAATATTACCAACTTCCATCTTCCACCTTCTCTGTGAGGAATATGCTGTTTCTTCTGGGTACCCCAACTTTTTTTCTGAGGGCAGTGACAGATGTTTGTTTAATTGACAATTCTAAATTGGCCACCTGTGTGTGTAGAATAATAAATTACATTTATATATTGTAGTTACTCAAAGCGCTTTACCTAGACAGGAAAGTATTACTTCAAAGACCACCAATGTGCAGCATCCATTTGGAGGATGCAACAACATCCATTTCGCATCAACACATTCACCACACATTAGCTATTGACCCATTAGCGTGATGAAAGTTTGAAAGAGATAGCCAATTTGAGACAGAAAATGATTAGGAAGCCAGAATGGATGAGTTTGCGATGGGCCATTGCCAGGGCATTGGGGACACTCTGCTATTTTCAAAAGATGTTCAGGGATCTTTTATGGCTATAGAGAGTCAAGACCTTAGTTTTATATCTCATCCGAAGGACAGCACCATTTTTACTGCACAGTGCCCCCATCACTGCACTGGAACAGTGGAACCCACACACAGATCACAGGGTAGCACCCTCTGCAGACCTCACCAACACCCCTTGATTGGTTTTCAATCTTGTGGATTTTGCTAATATACATCCAGCCCCCGTAACCTTGAGTTCCATAATGAGATGATGGACGAATGACTTGTATGTGTAAGGGGAAAAGCTATCTCTCTTCTGCATAATCATGGATCAAGCCAGGTTTTAAAAGTTAGTGGATGAATGTTTTTTCCCATGTGGCATTCCCAGTGACCTCAGCTTGGTTACACATGTTGTCATATTTGTACCTTATCTCTCTCTGTTTGCGTGAGTATTTACTCTGATGTCCTCCCTGATCACAAAAACCTGCATGTTGTTTTGACTGTCGATTACTTCTTGGCCTGGTGTTGATGAGTGTGTGCCGTGCAATTGACTGGCATACCATTCAGGGCAGGTTACAGCCAAATGCAAAGAATGGATTAAACAGTCTCATAGGATAAATAGGTGAGTAATCTTCCTTGCATCATGGTGGTACAGTAGTTAGTGCTTCTGCCTCATGGCATTGGAGAGTGGGATTTGATTTCCTTTCTGATCACTAGCTGAGTAGATTTTTCATGTTTTTTCCATGTGCTCTGCTCTTCTACATCCCACAGGTACACTTTTTAGGTTAATCGGCATTTTATGTATATCTGCCTGCTATATAAGATATGCCTCTTTAGTCTCAGCTTTTAAATCCAAGCTGATGACTCACTACTTTAGTCTAACATACCCTGACTAGAGCTGCCAATTAGCTGTACATATTGCATCTTTGTTTGTTAGACATTTGGGCAGCAAAACAAGTAATACCATATTTAAAAACCATTACTAACCTACCTCTATTCTGCTTTTCTTCTTGGTATCTGGATGTGGTACTTGGACTGCTTTCACATTACCAAGCTGAAGTGACTCAAATCCAATTTTTTGCCTTAATATGACACAAATCTGATGTTACCAGGACTGTATGGACACAGAAATCCAATACTTTCTAAATTCACTTTCATATATGGTCCTAGATCAGATATGTGTCCGATTTGCGGCCATGAAATATGAATGAGAACAGTCAGATTGGAATTCTTGTGTTTTTTTGCCTTTAAGCATGGACTGAGCAATACCAATCTCATCCAGCACCAACAGCGGTACAAGGGAGGAGAGCTACAGCCGTGACAATAGTCATGATCCCACCATTGCAATCTCCTTTCTCATACATATCTCTTGGTACAGGAATACCAGCAAGAAAACAGTAAAAGCTAGCCATCTGGATTTTTTTTGCCTTCGTCACCTAATCGTGTACAGCTACTGAACAGTTTGCAGTCCAGTTTTCTAGAACAAAACATGATGCATACACTTGCTATTAGTGCATTCATTTTGTTGGTTTTAATACCAGAAGTTGTCTCACAAACAAGAAGCTTGTTGTAGTTTGTGAAGCAGATGAGTTGTGCATAAACGTTTCGGAGTACAGATGTATTCACATTACTGTTAGATGCAAGTCACTTGTACTTATGAATGTGAATCGTTAAGATCACGAAATCCGATCAGAGCAAAACATCAGAACTGAACAGTGAGGCTTGTAATGTGAACATAGCCTTTGTGCTGCAGTTCCCCCTGCTATTGCTCTCCCGCATATGGAAAAGTCATCTCGGATAAAGGATCATTGGAATCATTGGATGAAAAGATTCCTTCATCAGATTGGACAGCCAACACAGACTCCACTGTAGAAAACCAATGAGTGGGAAGTAGACAGGTAGGCCAAGGTCTCTAGGACAGTTTTTAAATTTCTGTTTTAAAACTTTAATCTCCTTTACTGTCAACTGGCCATAGTTCTTCAACTAAATAATGGACAGTTATTGTTAGGTTCCATTTATTACTATATACTATATACTATAACTAGCAAAATACCCACGCAGCAGCGAAGTACTGCCTTAAAATTTTTATTAAGAAGAAAATTAAACCTTTTTAAACTGAGGGTAAATATACCAATAACTATTTGTTAAGGATCTCTTTATATACCACATTGTCAGGTCGGCCCTCCGAGTTGTAATATGACCAAGCTGTGCGCTGAGCTTACTCTTGAGCATGCAACGTACAGTTGGCCATGTGAAAAGTAATCTTGTCTCAATTGTAATAAACGAAAAATAAAACAGTGGAGAAGCCGTGGATTAAATAAAAAGGCTGTAGTTATCAGCAGGGAGACGTGAATCCCGTGGCGAAGCAAGGAAGGGAATGTAGACACTGGAGTGACGGACGGCCTTATATAGGCAGGCAGCCAACAATGTGGGAGGCGTTGGGATGGGGGACCCAACGCCGCCTCACAGGGTGACCGAGCTGCAGGCTATAGACGTATATATGTACGTAAGTAGGATTCAGTTAGCGTTGGGAACCCACGTACCAAATTTCTTGAAGTATAAGTAACAAAGACCATTGGAAAGTTCAATATGACGGCCGACAGTGGTGTCATACCACTGAAATAAGTACGTACATTGGTTTCGGTTAGCGCAGGGAAGCCGCCTACCAAATTTCATGATGATGGGGCCATAAATAAGAAAGTTCAACATGGCGGACGTTGTCGACCATTATGACCGTTACGAATAGAATTTCAAAATGAAATCTGCTTAACTTTTGTAAGTAAACTGTAAGGAATGAGCCTGCCAAATTTCTGCCTTCTACCTACACGGGAAGTTGGAGAATTAGTAACGTTGGAAAGTTCAATTTGGAGGCCGACAGTGGCGTCATACCACCAAAATAAGTACATACATTGGTTTCGGTTAGCGCAGGGAAGCAGCCTACCAAATTTTGTGAAGATGGGGCCATAAATAAGAAAGTTCAACATGGCAGACATTGTCGACCGTTATGACTGTTACGTGGAGAATTTCGAAATGAAGCCTGCTTAACTTTTGTAATTAAGCTGTAAGGAATGAACCTGCCAAATTTCAGCCTTCTACCCACACGGGAAGTTGGAGAATTAGTGATGAGTGAGTGAGTGAGTGAGTGAGGCAGTCAGTCAGTCAGTCAGTGAGGGCTTTGCCTTTTATTAGTATAGATAAATGTCTACCTTGTTCACCATGTGTTTTAACAAATCTGAATTTTTATGTGTACTATTCTATATTTAGTAATTAGCAGAATCTATACTTGGATTTTAGCTGAAAATTGTTAACAGCGCACAGTGAAAAGCACTGTACAAAAATAAGTTGTAATTTTTATATGTAATTAGGGTATTTGTGGGTGCAAATGTAGTCTGAAAAAACAGGAATTCCATGGGTTGGTTCCCAAGCATCTCCCACACAATATGACTAAGATAAATTCTGCCTCCCTGCATCCTTTCATAACGTAAATGCATGAATGCTCATTCCTGTATTTTTGTATGAACTTTAATTTTATAAGATGCATATCTGAAACTGACATTTAGTCTTGACATGTCATGTATTCAAAGCTGGTATATATTCTGTTATATATATATAGTATATATTCTGTTATATATATATATATATATATATATATATATATATATATATATATATATATATATATAGTTTTAGTATATTAATCCTCAAGGGGGATATTCTCTTTTTGCGTACCCCATCTTACTCAGAGTTTTAGGGGCAGAGCACAGGGTCAGCTATTTGTACAGCTCCCCTAGAGCAATTGCAGGTTAAGGGCCTTGATCAAGGGCCCAACAGAGGAGACGGAGTGGTGGCTCTAAGACTAGGGATCCGCACTGGCAATCAGAAGGTTGCCGGTTTGAATCCCGTAAATGCCAAAAGGGACTCTGCTCTGTAGGGCCCTTGAGCAAGGCCCTTATCCTGCAATTGCTGAGCGCTTTGAGTAGTGAGAAAAGCGCTATATAAATACATCCATCCATTCATCCATTTTCTAACCCACTGAATCCGAATACAGGGTCACGGGGGTCTGCTGGAGCCAATCCCAGCCAACACAAGGCACAAGGCAGGAACCAATCCTGGGCAGGGTGCCAACCCACCGCAGATATAAATACAAATAATTATTATTATTAACAGATTAGCATTCCTTCTGTCACTGGCGGGATTCGAATCAGCAACCTTCAAGTTACTGGCCCAGATCCTAGATAGGTGAGTTTAGATTGGGCCCAGCTCCCCATGATCCTGTATTGGAAAAACAGGATTTGGAAAATGAATACAAAATAATAAAAAAAATTAGTATCTATATGAAAATAACATGACAGTCAGCATAAGTGTTTGAGAGGTACATTTTGCCTAAGCCAATGTTTTAGATTTTTTGAACAGGTTACTGCAGTATTTGACAAAAGGAAAACATATGACATCATTTACATATACTTTCAAAAAGCCTTTGACTCAGCAACACAAAGAAGATTAATTCTGAAACTAAAAGCTTTAGGCAACCTGCAAAATTGCATGTCAAGTTGGTTAGCCAGCAGGATGCAAAGAGTACCGAAGAGGGGTGAATACTCCATGTGGGAAGAAGTCATCAGTGGAGAGCCTCAGAGCTCTGCCATTAGACTATTATTTTTTCTGATTTATGTTAATGGCACAGGTTCTGCTATATTTAGGAAACTTGTGAAATTCACAGATGATAGTAATATTAGAAGAATGGCACACACTAAGGAGGCAAGAAAAACAAATCAAAACGATCTGGACAAGCTTCAGAACTGGGCAACCACTTAGAAATTGCAGTTTAATATTCAAAAGTACTGCATGTGGGCAAAAGGAACATCAAATGAGAGTCACTGTCCTACAGGAAGTGAAGGATTTAGGAGTTTATGTTGACACAATATTTTTATTATCTAAGCAATGTACAGAAGCTATTAAAAAAGAAAACAAAATGGTTATATAGTAAAAACAGTTGAATATAAATTCAGGGATGTTATGTTCAGACTATATAATACACTAGCGAGATATCATCTGAAAAATTGTGTGTAGTTCTGGACACAAAACAGACATAGCAGCACTTGAAGCTGTGCAGAGGAGAGCAACCAGGTGCATTCCACAACTTAAGGACATGTCCTACTCTGACAGACCTAAAGATATTAAACCTGTCTAGTGTTCAGCCGAGGAGACTGCATGGGGTCCTAGTCCAGATCTTCAAAATACTCAAAAAAATCAAGTAGATCCAGCAGAATTGTTTTAACAAAACAGTAAATCGTGTATTCAAGGACACAAGTGGAAATTAACAGGGAGTACATTTAAGAATGAAGCCATGAAGAACTTCTTTATGCAAATAGTCAGGGCACAAACTACCCAGTGCTGGATTAACCATATAAGCAAAGTAAGCACATGCTTAGGGCATCAAGGGCAAAGGGGGCACCACAAAATTTTTTCATGGCCAAATTTATCACATAAATTATTAAATTAATTAAATGTATAGCCATTTTCAAAATTTAATGAATAATGCCTCCCTGTACCTCCCTATGCTGTCACTGTTCGTAGATGGCGCCTTACACAGTGCGTTCTGCATACTGGTGCCATCTACGATGAGGAATTCCTGCTTCATGGTGATTCCCTTAAATACCATGTTATGTCAAAATATTGTGAAAATAATCTGATTCAAAACAATATGTTTTAATATTTTTAAATAATAGTTAATAGTTGATTAAAATTATTATCACGTAATTGTTGTGTTTCATGAATTATCTGTTATTTAACTTAAAATAAATTTCTAGTGCATAGAAAGCGTTATTTTCTGTTTTAAGCAAAAGCAAAAAATCTTTCCAGTTTGAGGAAAACATATTCTGGTAAGTCTATTTAATTCTATTCTTGGATATTTTTAAATTCATTTACATTATGTAAAAGTGAAAATCGTGCAGCTAATTACTATTGGATAAAATTGTTTATAACTTTTTTACCAATAAAGATTTATTAACACCATTTTCACAAAATATTCTCCAAATCTTGAACTAAGAATATGTGTAAATAGATTTGCTAAATTGACACAAAAGCCATAAATAAATTAAATAATCATAATGGTAGATCTATGGTTTTCATGTCAAAATGAAAACCATACATTTCAAAAAAACCTTTAAAATTGACCCCAAACGTTAAAATTTGTAAAATTTCGGATGCCATTTTCTCTTCAAGTAATGATAAAAACACGATCAGATCTTTATCGAAAAGCAGTACTGCATAAAATCAATTTTTAAATCAATTTTGGGGTTAAAGTCAATTTCTACAGGTTTTGGCAGGAGATTGGATAATTTGTAGTCCTTAGAATAATGGCAGATAAAATTAATATTTGTAGCCATTTAAGACACTTTGTAGTTACTTTGAGACCTAAAACATCCTTAAATATGAGATGTAAAAAAATTTTAAACAGCTGAAACAAAATCTGCGCTAATTGATATTTTGGAATTTTGTTTGCTTCATCAAAAACTAGAGATTTTCATTAAAATTTTGGTCCTAGTCTCATTTTGATACGACAATTTTCACGACCCCCTAGGTACTATAACAATTAAAGTCGTTCGGTTTACATGGAGGCGGCAGTTTCTCAGTTTTTAATGCATATAACCGCTCTAAGCATTACATTGCCGTACAACTTTAACTGTCATGAATTTTTACCATTTTTATTATTTAATTTATTTATGGCCTTTGCGCTTATTATTTAGCAAATCTTTTACACACATTCTTAATATAAGGTTTAAAGAATATTCTGTGAAAATTTTGTAACTAAATATTTCTTAGTAAAAAAGTGATTAATAATTCTATCCAATAGTAATCAGCTGTATGATTTTCACTTTTACATAATGTAGTTTATGGATAATTCTTTTTTCTACTTCCTGCCTAGAATTCATACAATCCTTCATACGGCACTTGTCAGTTTCCCCTCCCCCCACCTTAAAAGCACATGATTCAGCATCAGCAGTAAGCTGGGAATTAAAATGTCTCTATTATATTCAGTTTATGAAATGCGTAACTTTTAGTGTTGAATGCCACATAATAATTCAAATAACATATTCTGGATGCGTTATCTCTATTATATATAGAAGCAGATGTGTTACGTAAGATTTATTATGAAGATCTAAATAAAGAGTTAGCAAGGAAAAAAAGTAGGAGAAAATTATTAAGATAAAAATAAAATGAAGCATATAAAAATAAATATTATTTTCCTTCTTACTATAAGGATGTTTTGTTTAATTTCGAATTTTCTATAATAAAATAAAATTTTATTTTCTAGTTTGTTATTGTTTTAATATTTTGAATTACTTAGTGCTTAGGGCATCTAAGGGTCTTAATCCGGCCCTGAAACTACCAGAACATGTAGTTGAAGCAGAAACTTTGACAACTTCTAAGAAGTATTTGGATGAGATATTGGGACAGCTTAGTTATTAGTTAAGCAGACAAACTTGATTAACTAAATTGTTTCCTCTCCTTTTTCAAATTCATGTGTTCTTATGCTTCTCAAATGGGGTCTTTAGTGCAGATCAGTATATAGAGAAAGAAGAAACAGACACAGAGGAAGATCTTAATGACCTGAATTGTTCCCCCAAACTGTACACATCTGCTTTTCAAAACATTGCATAAAAAAACTGCCATTTGTGAATAGCATGTGAAAGAGAAGTCAGTAGTAGCAGCAGGTTAATGAAATACAAAGCAGCAAGAAGTACTCGCCATATTCATACATATGCATTGCATTCACAATAAACTATTAGAGACCCCTGAGTTTTTTTTTTCTTTTTTTTAAAAAATGCAGTGCACGTGTTTATTTAAAATGCTGGTCCTCTACCACTGCTAAATGATATCTTTACATCCTAGAAAATGCTGTAGTGATGTCCTGGCCTCTGCCTTGCAGGAAGTTCCTCATCTTGACACGTACTGAACAGCAGTTGTACTTTATGTGCTGGTACATGAAATGACAAAAAGCCAGGATGTGCCTGACTGCACACTTGTGACATTGCCTACGAGAACATAAAGTGCCAATCATTCAGATAAACTTTGTTACTGTGACTGAGCCGCATGTGGAAAATGAAACAGACCACCTTGTTACTCATTTAGTAGACAGAGACCTGGTGCTGCCTGAACAAATAAAGCTTCAGAATGAAGATAAATATCCCCATTAATGAATGCCTGCCTGCATTAAATTGATCGTTTCTAAGGATTATGGTCTAATGGAAGGTTTATACAAAAAAAAAAAAATCTCTACACGCGCATTTCACATGTACACTGGGCTTATTAAGACACCTGTTGTTTTGGTCCATTAAGGACAAAGAGTGACAAAAACATATTGTCCTTTTTTGTTTCTCTTTATCTAGCATTTCCCTTTTTTATAACAACAGTTGAATTGAAGCCAGAATAGGTAAGTTGTTAACACCATGCAAAGTTTGGGCCTCTCATTTATGGACCTTTGAATGGAATTTCAAGTTCATAATAGACTAGCAGAATACCCGCGCTTCGCAGCGGAGAAGTAGTGTGTTAAAGAAGTTATGAAAAAGAAAAGGAACCATTTTAATAATAACGTAACATGATTGACAATGTAATTGTTTTGTCATTGTCATGAGTGTTGCTGGCATATATATATATACGAGTATATATATATATATATATACACATACATGTGTACATATATATACACACACACATATACTATGGGGTGCTAAACTGGCAAATACATTGATTTTGTGAATATATAAAGTCGGCGTCAGAATATATAAAGTCAAAACTTGAATATATAAAGTCAGCGTCGGTATACATAAAGTCAAAACTTTTTTCTGAATATATAAAGTCAGCGCTGGAATATATAAAGTGAAAACTTGAATATACAGTATAAAGTCAGCGTCAGAATATATAAAGCTCTGACTTTATATATTCCGATGCTGACTTTATATATTTAAGTTTTGACTTTGTATATTCCAGCGCTTACTTTATATATTCAGAAATATTCCACCGCCGTCTTTATATACTCAGGTTTTGACTTTATATATTTGGGAATAACTTTATATATTCAAGTTTTGACTTTATATATTCAGAAAAAAGTTTTGACTATATATATACACCGACGCTGACTTTATATATTCAAGTTTTGACTTTATTTATTCCGACAGTGACTTTATATAATCAAGGTTTGACTTTATATATTCGGAAATGACTTTATATATAAAACTTTTGACTTTATATAGTTAAATTTAGTCATCATTGCATAACTTTTTCTTTACCATAGAAATTTAAAAACTAAATTCAACTTCCATTTTTAACAAAGATATTTCTGGTGACTAAATAGAACCTACTTATATCCAACTTCGAGCTATTGAGCGGTCGCCTGCCTGCCTGAATAAGTCACCCTCGCTTCGCTCTTACTTTTTTACCGTTCATTTAATCATGGCTAGTGGCGGAAAAATTATAAAATGGAAGGAGGATTACACTGAGTATGGCTTTACCGAAATCGATTATTCATAAAGCTTCAATTGGTGATCTGTTTTTCTGTGTTAACCTCATATTTTGTCATACTTCTTCTCAAACCAAGGTGGTGCAAGGGTAAAATGAATCGGGAAGCGCTGATCAATGTAATCGGTGTACCAGGAAATCATGCATTGACAGAAGTTCTCCTTTGCTTGTATTGCAAAGTGTGATTAAATGCGTGATTTTTTAACGCGTTATGGAGCACATGCATCGAAGCTTCTCAGCTGTGCTTGTACTAAGAAAAGGAAACATTTTAAAAATAATGTAACACGATTGTCAATGTAACCTTTTGTAAGTAGTGCCTGGAGGATTCAGTGTGGAGAAACTCTAGAGACAGCGTGTGTATTAACTTGTGGATTTTTCTGTAAGTATTTGGTGGCAGCATCACAAACTCGCTTCCGTAACACTGCGTTAGCCGCGGAGCTCAGCTCCGAGCGAAATGAGGTGAATGGGAGGGAAGATGATGACGTGACTCCCCCACCCGCCTTAACTGTCAATCCCCCACAAACACAGTCTCTCGGAATTTGCATAAGCACAGCCCTTCACCTGCAATTTTAACTTAGTTACAAAGTGATCAAAACTCTCGTTTATATCCTGCGTCCTCTCATTAAACTTGTATCCCGCATTACCCGTGGGCATGACAAACGGCAGCGGCAGCCTGTCTATGAACTTAATTTAAAGTTTAGGTTTACACCGTGCTTTGTTTCCGAAGTAGCAGCACTCATGAATATGGTTGTATGTGTCAATCGCTCGCTTCTTATTGTTTCGCTGCCTTCTCAATTATATAATGAATGTTTTCTTCAGCGCTTTTTGGAGCTCTTCCTGGTTTTCTACGCACTGCGTTGACAGTCAGTTCACGTGATTACGTGGGAGGCGTGATGATGTCACACGAAACTCCGCCCCCCACGGCTTTCGAGCTCAACTCCATTACAGTAAATGGAGAAAAATAGCTTCCAGTTATGACCATTACACATAGAATTTCAAAATGAAACCTGCCCAACTTTTGTAAGGAAGCTGTAAGGAATGAGCCTGCCAAATTTCAGCCTTCTACCTACACGGGAACTTGGAGAATTAGTGATGAGTCAGTCAGTGAATCAGTGAGTGAGTCAGTCAGTGACGGCTTTGCCTTTTATTAGTATAGATGACAACCAAAACTTCAACCTGATTTGGCACCTTTTTAATAGATGTTTATGCAGTATTGTAAAATTTTAAATGGTCTGTTCTTTTTCTGCAACTTTTGACAGAATATTAGACAAGAACCAGGCTAGATTTAGATCATTTGCAAGACCCTGCAGTCAGGAAACAATCCATCACAAGTGAACACCAATCGGGGAGATTTTGTGAGCGGGAAAGAAGCAGATAAAGTAATAGTCACCTAAAGGCTCAGCTGAGGAAGATGAGCTTAAAGTCTGTAACCCAGTCAAAGAGGAAACATATTTGCAGAAAATCATGCTTGCAGCCATCCAAGCAAAGAATGAACCAATGTGTTAACAACAGAATAAGATGTTGGTCATCATTTATGTAATGCAGCCTGTTGCACACCACATTCATAGTTTTAAGGTTTCACTTTGTACAGACTTTGTTTCATTTTTTTTGCAGTTTTATTTGAATTATTAATTTTCACACTATTATTCTGAATTAGGGTGGAGTGGTGGCTCTGAGGCTAAGTTGGTGGAAGGTTGCCGATTCAGATCCCGTAAACACCAGAATTGGGCCACAGAGCAAGGCCCTTAACCTGCAATTGCTCTGTCCTGGGTATGACGTTACTCTGCATCCAGCCCCGCAAGCAGATCCTTCAACTAGAAGGGAAACCTGGGGATTAGTGACAGGATTGGCACTACAGACACTGTAAAAAATCTCACATTGTTCAGTGTGGTGCTGAGGTGTCACCCGCTGCACAGCTACACTCGGATGTCAATCTGAGTGGTTTGCCGTGTGGTGGGTGCAGCAACGTGTTGTAATCAGTGCATGCTCCCAACCTCTACTTTGAATTACCTTTTTGCCATTTTGTTTTTCATTGTCACTATGATTTTGAGACTTGCTGTTACCAATACTCCTGGTTCCTACCCCGTGTTAATAAAAAACTGCCTTCATTACAGTAACTGTATGATAGTCAGCGTCCAGGACTTCCTGGTTTTGGAAATTTGTGCATATTGTGGTGAATCTGTGCAGTTTAGCTGGTAAATCCTTCCAGCTTCATATTCTTTGCTATCTCTTTTGACAATGAATTTTGGTTAATGCTTTTGGTTTAGATGATTTAGCAGTTTTTAGTTAGGAATGAAAATTCCAGTAGAGCCTTGGATAGAGAGACACTGTCAGAAGGGCTGGAAACATCCTGAGAAACCTGCAAAGGATATAGATTTGTGTGTCAGTAAGAAAGAGAAAGAGAGCGATGATTAAGCAATGATGCTGTTTCTGACTGCAAGTGAGTGGTGTGATGCAGAGCTGGTGATGTGAATGTGTAGGCCAGGGATGTGGCAGATAAAATATTATAGAAGCCACATAGATGGAGCTGTTGAAGATTGCAGTGGCAAGAAGGTGGGTACCTTAGGAAAGAGAAAGTCCCCAGTAAACCTCACAGGAGGAGTGATGGAGAGACACTGCATTTCATAAGGTATTAGCAACACCAGTAATGATAAAATGTCAGCTGAATAATCCCATAAAATATCACACAACATAAAGGTTCATCAATATATTGTTTTGTCTTTCCATAAAACCACCAGGGACAATATTAAAAGATATCTTAACATCAATTGCTATCATTGAAAGTAAACATATGCATAATCTATGGGAGGTTCCTATAGCCCATGTAAATAGAATTGTATTGGTATATTCTTGCCATTTCTAACAGCTTTAAGTGAATAATTTTCTCCAGTTAGTGACTATCCTTGCCTTGTATAAGGTATGGAGGCATACGGTTTTTAACCGTGTTCGTGCTCGTGATCGTGCCTGGGCACATGCCTATGTGTCCGCCGGCCTATGGGCCTTTTGAGTGTGTGAAGTAAATATGTAAGAAAACAGCACTTAATTCACGTACTGTACCGCATGTTTAAAGCATACAGAAGAAGAAGTTAAGAATCTTTAAGCATATAATAATTTACAAAGTAAGAATCTTTAAGTAGAGAAGAAGAAGTAAAGAATTTTTAGTACAGAAATAACTAAAGTTTCTCAAGAAAAGCTAAGTTTAAGACAAGATACATTTTTTCTCTTTTTTTGCCTTTTTTGCAATTTTAAAATGAACTTTTGGACTGTGAGATTTCTTTGACACACGTTTTACCCGTGTTGGACCTTGCCTTGCATCGGCGGCTACAGAGCGTATCATGGAAAATTGGAAAAACTTGATTATGATTCTAGGATGCCAGCCTCAAAGTCAGCGTTTCAAAGGAAAAGCCATAACTGAAACTGGCAGATAGAAAGAAAAGATTGAAATGGGCAAAAGAATAAAGACAATGGACAGAAGATGACTGGAAAATCATCTTATGGTCAGAATCCTGGAATCATCTTTACTTGCTGCAGATGACGCTCTTATTTGGTGTGTATTTAAGGAAGACGCCAACTGAAGACCTGTAAGACATTTGTTTCTCTGATGTCCTTATCCTTTTGCAGTGGAATAACCTTCATTCTACAATAAAAAACAATAGACTGACATAACATAATCATGCCTCCCACGTAATCACGTGAACTGACTGTCAACGCAGTGCGTAGAAAACCAGGAAGCGCTCCAAAAAGCGCTGAAGAAAACATGCATTATATAATTGAGAAGGCAGCGAAACAATAAGCGAGCGAGTGACATATACAACCATATTCATTAGTGCTGCTTCTTCGGAAACAAAGCACGGTGTAAACCTAAAGTTTAAATTAAGTTCATAGACAGGCTGCCGCTGGCGTTTGTAATTTAGTGCCTGCCCATATAAGGCCGTCCGTCAGCGGCAATCCAATAGAAACACTGCCGCTAAATATTCACGGGTGAAGGACTGTGCTTATGCAGAGGAAGATGAGATGGTCAGGGTGGTGTTTGGCACAAACTCAGCGAAACTGCGAGAGAAACTTTTAAGTGCCGGGTCTTAGCTAACATTAAAAAAAGCCGTGGACATTACACGAGATGGCACCAGCACAGCTGGGAACCTTCGATGCATGAACACCAAGCGGCTCACGTGAACTGAAGCAGTGCACAGACAAAAAGCAACAGTTCCAAAGAGTGCTGAACAAAAAACGAATTACACAATTGAGAAGGCAGCAAAAAAATATGAAGCGTCTGATACATACAAGCATATTCATAAGTGCAGCTACTGCGGAAACAAAGCACACGGTGGAAAAAGTCAATGTCCGCTAAAAGAAGACAGTGTAAAAAAACCCGTGCATGCAGTGTGTCACATCTCAGATAAAGAGGAAGGCGAGCTGTTTATTGATGCAGTAAGAAACGAATCGATGAATGAAACCTCTTATCTTTACAACGACTGACAAACACGGAATGTAACTTGAACACAACACATTGTACAAATACGACCCTGATTGAAAGAAATAATGATAATCAAATCCTTGATGACAGCAACACTCAATAACACTCACAAAACAATTACTGTATATTAACAATCATGTTACATTATTTTTAAAATGTTCCCTTTTCTTTTTCATAACTTCTTTAACACACTACTTCTCCGCTGCGAAATGCGGGTATATATATATACCCCGATCTACATACTCTCAAATAGACAAGAAACATGCCGTGGCGCAATTGTAGAGGCTTCGCCTCTAGCGCCAACATCCGTGGTTCGATTCCCGAGAATGGATGCACTGAGTATATGCAGCGCTTCCGATTCATTTTACCCTCGCATCTCCTTGGTTTGGGACGTATGAAAAATATGCGGTTAGCAGAATCATGTTGCGTTATTTTTAAAATGTTTCCTTTTCTTAGCACAAGCACAGCTGAGAAGCTTCGATGTATGTACTCCATAACGCGTTAAAAAAAATAACGCATTTAATCACATTTTCAATTCCAAGCAAAGGGGAACTTTTGTCAATGCATGATTTCCTGGTACATCGATTACATTGATGCACACATCACAGCTACAAAAATGTTAGAGTCGGAATAAAGCGCGTTCCTACGACTGATCGGAGGAAAATTTCATTTCAAAAGACTACCCAACGGAAGCCTTGATAAAAGCATGGTTTTGTGCACACTGAAAAGCAAGCAAAATTAGATGCATTACAGAAAGCGGACTTTGTGGCTCTTACTGGGGATCATTGGACTTCTGTGACCGTTAGTAATTCTAATTACATCTAATTACAAAATTTTCAATGATCACACTGTTTTAGCCTCATGTACAAAATAATTTTGGCTAAGGTTACTCAGAGTTTAAAGATTAAGTTGGTCAAATTAACTTTTATGTTTCTGACTTATTTTTTTAAGAAGAAAAAACTGCACTTTATGTTGAAATTTTGGTTATTATTATTTAAAGACAATACCATTCTGAAAATGTACTTAAAGTATTTAAACTAACACTTTATTTTTAAGTCTGCCCAATTTTAGCCAGGGATAATATTTTTCTTTCTGTTTTGAATTGAAATGCAGTTTAAAATCATTTTTTTTTCAGAAATTAAAAGAGCTTGAGTTTATAATATTCATGTCCATGTCTATTATTTGATTCTGTCGCCCACTAAAACCCTTTTAAATTAAAAAAAAACATTTGCGATTTGGGGCAAATTTTCATGTGTGATTACATATGATTAATCAAGATTAATTATTACACAGCCTCTAATTAATTAGATTAATTTTTTTAATTGAGTCCCACCCCTAATATATATATGTTGATATATGTAGATTTGTATATATATATGTGTATATACAGTATATATGTACATATGTATATGTATATATGTATGTATATGTATATATATATATATATATATATATATATATATATATATATATAATGTGTATATATATGTTTATATATGTGTGTGTGTGTATCTGTGTGTATATATATAAATATATATTGTGGACTTGAACCCGGACACAGACAGACGGACATCTTAATTTCACCACACACTGTTTATTTACACTAATATTTACAGGTTAGTCACGTGCACTCCCCAGTGCCTCTTGCACCGTTTCCCCAAACGTCCAGGCCACACTGTCACAATGCCTCTCCCCTTAAATAGGAACCCGGATGGGCTCCAGCTGTTTCCCGGCACTCCTCCGCAGAACGCCCCAGTGTGGCGGAAGTGCCGGCGCGCCGGAAGCCGTCCGGGTGTCCCTGTCGTCTTCCCCAGCACTTCCTGGTGTGGCGGAAGTGCTGGGCTCAAGATATTCAGGCGGCGGGCGCCACCTGGCGGTGGCCACGGGTCCCTACAGGGCTGGGCTTCCAAGCCCTTTACCCGAGGCCCCCAACATAACCAGGGCGGGCGCCCTCGCAGTCTGGAGGAGGCACAAGCCCTCCTCCGGTCCTCCTGGGCATCCCGGCCAGGCTCCAGCCCCGGCCGGATGCCACAATATATATATATATGCCAGCAGCACTCATGACAATGACAAAACAATTACATTGTCAATCATGTTATGTTATTATTAAAATGTCTCCTTTTCTTTTTACTTGTCCACTGCCAAGCGCGGGTATTTTGCTATATATATATATATATACATATATATACAGGATAGATAGATAGATAGATAGATAGATAGATAGATAGATAGATAGATAGATAGATAGATAGATAGATAGATAGATATGACAACAACACTCATATCAATGACAAAACAATTATATTAATACATTGACAATCATCTTACGTTATTTTTAAAATGTTTCCTTTTCTTTTTCATAACTTCTTTAACACACTACTTCTCCGCTCTGAGCCTTGGTATTCTGCTAGTATAAAATAAAAGTCTATTTTATTATATTATGGTTCTTTTTATATCCTTTGGGTTGAGCCACAGCCCTTGATATTTCGGAGTATATAAGACCTGTCAAATCTCATTCAATACAGGACATCTGATTAGTCATCCTTTAGTACATTTTGTGTTTTACATATTTGTCTCTGTTGTTCACTTGACCTTTATCTTGTTTGCTGAACAAGTGCTGCACCTAAGACAGTCTCATTATTTACATACGTCTGCTTCCACAACAAATAAGGGATGAAAATCAAAACTGAATTTGTTTAAAAAGTAATTGTATTTTTAGTGAGATATTCTACTCTAAAGTTTATTCACCAAGAACCATAGGCACACTTCCACAGTAAGCATGCCACTCATGAAAGCAAAGGTGAAATTAGAAAATGCAAGCTCAGGAAAAATGGCATAAATGATGTGGAGTGACTGGGACCACTTCATCTTCAGCTCCACATAAACTCCTGGCAGTGATCATCTGTCTCCTCATGTCTGTGTCATACCTTTCATTGCAGGTGAGATGGCTATTCTAGTCTTTGAAGTGGTGTTATGTGTATGACTTGAACTCTCTTTACAAAAATTTGTACTCAACAGACTGGACCAACAAAGTGTAACTGCAGACTGCAGTACCTATGAAGTCAGTCATGTAAGGGCACCCATCGCATTAGACTATAATTAAGATTAGGATTGTGGGAGGTTTATCTGACTCAACGAGGGTTTTGTGACAGCCGGTGTGGGCATTACCTGACCTATGTCATAGGTATTGCAGGCTGCAGTTGGACCATTCTTGACTGGAACACAAATAAATGTTTATGTCATGTGCCTCAGCAGAGCCTGTACTGTCTGCACTATGCACAACGTAATCTGTTGCTCAATTAAGGACTCTGGGCAATGTGACATTTTTTTAAATAATAAAGACCCACAAACACTTATATAATTTCATATTATTTATTAGCGATCTTCAGTCTTAACGTGTGATGACCTGCACAGTCCAACAATAACAGAACAACAATGATGTTGACGATAATAATAATAATCCTCAAACTGTAGCATATAGAAGAGACAGATGAAATAAAATTAAATGATCAAAATAGCAACAGGGCTGTAGCTCTTGATTGAAATGCTACAAACATTAACCCAAACTATGGTCACCTGGACACTGTGGTTTTTTTTGGACAGGTAGATTGCATTATTTGCATACATTAGTGTACAGTAAATAGGAATTGTAGGTAAAGATTCCTATTTAAAGATAATCATTATAGTCTCAGATTCACTGAATGTTGTCATTATGTTAAGTTTTCAAATTATTTAATTAATTTAAATGACATGTATATGTTATTAGAATGTATTAGTAAAAAAAAAGTATATGTACAATGTCACTATCATCAAAAGGTACATGTTTAGCTGGTAGTTTAAACAGTTAATTATAGAACCTAAACACAGTTTTTGTAATCATTTAAGTGTTTTTTTAATTTTTCTTTAGAGAAATGTTGAAAGCAATAAATAAATAAAAACTACTAATACAGCCCGATTCCTATTTATTTTCTGAAATGATACCCCTCAAGAGTGTATTTTTCTGAGACAGTCTTGTAAACAGACATTGTTATAGCTTGACATTCTCATATTGTGAATTCAAGGTCCTAAATACAGTGGAACCTTGGATTGCAAGCATAATTCATTCCGAAAACGTGCTTGTAATCCAAAGCGCTTATATATCAAAGCAAATTTCCCCAAAAGAAATAATGGAATCTCAGATGATTCGTTCCACAACCCAAAACTATTCATGTAAAAATGATTAATACAAAATGTAAAGTAAAAATACATAAAACAAATTAACCTGCACTTTACCTTTGAAAAGAATCATGGCTGGTGTGAGGGAGACGAGAGAGAGGAGGATTATTGTGTAGGACAGCTTTCACTCTAACTAACGGAATCACTGCTATCTGTTGGCTCACTGGAATCTTCCTCTTTTTTTGTGACTTTAACAAGGAACCTCTCCAATGACAGTTGCTTTTGCCTGAAGAGTCACTACACTTGGACACAAAATAAAAAAATACTTTATGCACTGTAGGGTTTCTAAATTCTTTTGGGATTCCACCCAAGAGGACGACACACGGAAGAGCACCCCGAAGCAACCGCAGGCTCCCAGCACTGTAGCGGTTCGCTGTAAAAGCGAATCCGAAAAGATCGAGGACATGCTATAAGCACCTGCTGTTGATGAGTGATACAAGGAAAATTATAAAATCAGGGCACAGTATTTCTTGGCCACTAACCTGGCCATAACCCTGCCTGACTGCTGTGTCTGTGTATAGGAGAGTGGCAGATCCCGTGCGGTATAAATAACCGCACTGTTCCTGTTTCAAGCTGAATAAAGCTGGTGTTGCTAAAGTTTTGAGACTCAGCTTCGTGTTTTGGGGTGCAAGATAGGGACTCACATGTTACAACACACACGTAGTCACAATGCTATAGTAAACAGTATACACTTGTATGGATGTTGACTATAATAGTGAGGCACGCCGACTAAAAATGAGAGTAGGAGATGATTATCCACAATCCCGCAGTGAGAGAGAGAGAAGAACCATCAGCTCAGTTGTGATCACGTGACGCTCGGCAGACAATGCATACAGGTACTACTCGTATTGCAAGACCTCTCATTTATCAAGTTAAAATTTATTTAAAAATTGAGCTCGTCTTGCAAAACAGTTGCAAACCAAGCTACTCGCAATCCAAGACTCCACTGTACTTCGCTGTCCCCAGTCCCATCTCCAAGTCTCAATGTGCAGGTCTGGCAGTGATGATTCCTCTCAAAGCAAAAGGAATGGTTACAACTTCACCTAGGGCAGCAATAATCTCAGAACTATTGTTCATTAATACAAGGATACATATTATATAAAGTACTAGCAAAATGCCCGCACTTCGTAGTGGAGAAGTAGTGTGAAATAGAAAAGGAAACATTTTAAAAATAACGTAACATGATTGTCAATGTAATTGTTTTGTGACTGTTATGAGTGTTGCTGTCATCAAGGATTTGATTATCATTATTTCTTTCAGTCAGGTTCGTATTTGGAGGATGTGTTGTGTTCAAGTTATATTCCGTGTTTGTCAACCGTTGTAAAGATAACAGGTTTCATTCATCGAAGTGATCACTACCCAAATCGGTACTCGTGAATCTAAGATGTTTAACAGGCATTCCCGGTATTAAGTTGTGGATTTGCCTGCGAATATTTAGCGGCAGCGTGTCTATGAACTTAATTTAAACTTAAGCTTTACACCTTGCTTTCCTATTGATATGTCTACAAAGGTTTCTTCAGATTCAGAGGGTTGTTCCTTTCTTGCTGCATCAATAAACAGCTCGTCTTCCTCTTTATCTGAGACATCACACACTGCATGCACGGGTTTACCTTTCCCAGTCCTGCAAACTTTAGTGAAGTGGTTCAATTTACCACATTTTTTACACTGTCTTTCTTTAGCTGGACATTGACTTTTTCCACCATGTGCTTTGTTTCCACAGTACCTGCACTTATGAATATGCTTGTATGCGTCACACGCTTCATATTCTTTTGCTGCCTTTTTAATTGTGTAATGCATTTTTTTGTTCAGCGCTCTTTGGAGGTCTTGCTTTTTGTGTGCATACTGCGTACACAGTCAGTTCACGTGAGCCGCTCGGAGGACATGCATCGAAGGTTTCATGCTGTGGTTGTGCTATCTCATGTGATCTTGCGATGTCCACGGCGTCATTTAATGTTAGCTCAGACCTGGCACTTAAAAGTTTCTCTCGCACTTTTGCTGAGTTTGTGCCAAACACTATTCTATCCCTGACCATCTCATCTTCGTTTACATAAGCACAGTCCTTCACCATCAATTTTAACTCCGTAACAAAGTGATCAGAAGTCTCGTTTATACCCTGCTTCTTCTCATTAAACTTGTATCTCGCGAATATCGTATTCGTCATAGGCATGACAAACGGCAGCGGCAGCGTGTCTATGAACTTAATTTAAATGTAAGGTTTACACTGTGCTTTGTTTCCGCAGTAGCTGCACTTATGAATATGCTTGTATGCGTCACTCGCTTCATATTGTTTTGCTGCCTTCTCAATTGTGTAATGCTGACGGACGGCCTTATATGGGCAGGCTCTCAATTACATGGGAGGCGCGACCGAGCTGCCGGCAATGGCCATATATATGTACGTAAGTAGGTTCCAGTTATGACCATTACGTGCAGAATTTCGAAATGAAACCAGCCTAACTTTTGTAAGTAAGCTGTAAGGAATGAGCCTGCCAAATTTCAGCCTTCTACCTACACGGGAAGTTGGAGAATTAGTGATGAGTCAGTGAGTGAGTGAGTGAGCCAGTCAGTCAGTGAGTCAGTGAGGGCTTTGCCTTTTATTAGTATAGATATTTTAGACTAGCCAAAGGTATGCTTTGAACTGCTTTTCCAACTCCATGGCATAAGCCTGAGCCACTCTGCATGTAATACTTCCTAACAGGGCCTCAATCATAGTCCCAGAGCTCCAAAATTTAGAATGGTAATGTTTGTAGGCTTGCATGAAAACAGAAAGGGGTTAGCCAGCATAAAATACCCTGCTGCAGTCTCAGTGAATTTATTTTAGAGGCTGTAGGTTTATTTCAAAGGCATGCAAGAACAGTAGGCTCATGCTGATTCCGCCTCACACTGACTTTGTTTCTTTTTGCCAGCAGGTAGAGCTAAAAGCTCATGTCTAATGCATTCTGGGAATGTACTTTTTTTCTCTTTTTCTCACAAGCAACAGAAAGAATGTAGGAATTGGAAATATAACTTTTCTCTATAATTACTTATGGGAGCTCTTGAGGGTCATTAGGGAAATCAATTTGTCATCTGCATTCAGATTTGGAGCTGGGTTTTCTGCTAATGGTTTATGATTTGTGAGTGCAAATTGAATGCTCATGGGGAATGCTTTTTAAAATAACACTTGATTTTATAAAGTTTAGATTCTTGGTAAAGTCACAACAAAGTGTTAAATGCTGACTGAATATGAAGCTCAAATAAACATTAGTCATGCCCGTGTCACTTCGGGTCAGATACTTAGACCATAGCACCGTCCACTCCATAAAGCAGCCTTTTAGTATGCAATATTTATGCCTTCAGTCATTTTTAAAAAGACTGTTGTAGGGCTTTAGTGATGTGCAAGGCCTGTTAAGACAGAGATGTAGACTTACAGCTGCACATCTACCACCACCTGCATTTCTGAGAGAATGGCCGAACTGCAGCTTGTACCGTCACTTTGGTCAGCCCTTTGTACTTTATTGTTAACAAAGGTGTTAATCAGAGTTGATCTGACACCTCTGCAGAGGCTTCATCAGACAAGAAGGTGCCCAGATGAACAATAATTTTAGGATTGCGACCGGAAACTTTATCCTGTCAGGATGCAATGGATAAAATAATGCCCCTATACACAAGCACTAGATCTGTAACTTAAAAAGGACCTTGATCCAATCACCAGAGCCTACAGTTTCCTTAAAAAACAGATGGATTAATCCCTCCTTTCTCTTTATGATAGATGAAAGCTGAGGATCTGTTCCTTTGTGAGAGCTATTGGCTGACAATCTGTTCTTCTTTGGGAATTGAAAGCTAATGAGCTTCTTTCTCTTTGGGGGAGTTGAAAACTCACAAGCCTCTCTTGCTGGCATTAAAAGCTTCCCAGTGTCTTTGGAAGAAAAAGCTCACAAACTTTCTTTGGCCTTCTCTCCATAGAGCCTTGGAGCTGGACACTCTAAACTAGCTCAGAATCCACTCTGCCAAGCCAAGCTGCCTGCCAGTGACTGTGCCCTGTCTGAAAAGACTCAAAAACAGCCATTAGTTCAAGAAGGGAACTTGGGCACCTATACACTTGTGCTAGAAAGTGAAATACTTTTCCCTGTGAAGTTTCTGAGGATACCAAGAGGGCCTAACAGTGAACTGTGAAAGCAGCAACCACACCACAGCACATCACAGAAAAAGGACCATGTAGCAAAGAGAAAGAGTGAACTCCAGTGCAAGAAGAGTCTTTCAATGGAACCCAGAACAACAACAAAGCAAGAACTCCACACAACATTGGACATTATCCTTAAACACTAGGTATTGTAAAGCAGTTTATCTATGCCAAGATGAATTAGAACTCTAAATAGTCAGCCAATCTCCTCTTTGTTATATGTTTATCCATCTCATCTGTCTTGCATCCTGTCTTCTGTGTCAATATACATGCATGAAGCTATCATATTTCTATAATCCTTGTGTTTATCAATAAATTGTTAAATGAAACTGCTTCAGTTACCTTGATGTAAGTCTCACAGCCAGAAAGCCCTTCTACAGGGAAAGGTAAGGAAAGTAAAGTGGAAGCCTTGTCAAATTATTTCATGAATTACTGGCATTATTATTTGAGTGCCCTTCCATAGCAAAGCCTCCTAAAGGTTCCATAAGCCAGGCCTTGCCTTCCCAGCCTGCCTAGAATTGGCGTTACCCTAAGCACGTTGACCTCAATTCCACAGAGAAGATTTGGCATACTAGGCCCAAAATAAGGAACTACTACAACATTCAAAACAAACTCTATAATGGCCAAAAATCTATAAAATACACAAAAATGTCCTTCTAGGGAAAGTAACCGTAAAACCATTTGGTATAAAATGTACAAAAAGAATAAAAATGGCAAAAAAGAAGTTGCCTAAAAGGCAATCCTGGGTGAACAAGTCCCAAAACACAAATCCACACTTAAAGGAACCATGGGTTGCCTGCTGCTGTGACCAGGCCCTTGTGGTGATGGGAAAGTGACCCCGTCTCTTGGGGAACCATCTACAAAATGTGGAACACAACACAGGCATAGGGAATACAAAAAATAATTAATTTTAGTAACTTTAACATAAATCAAAGACAGGAGTAACCCTGACTGAAATACAACATAACTCCCCTACTAGGCTGAAATACAACATAGCCACCCCAACCCCTTTTAAAAAGTATTTTGTGACCACTGAGGAAGGTTGCATCATTCTTTTTCCTCCACACTCCACTCCACCAGGTAAGCTTCACCCTCTTCTACCCGACTCTGACTGACCAGGTGAGATCAGGTGGCTTCTTTTGTCTATGACCTCAGAGTACTTTCCATGCCACGGTATAACCTGTTGGAAACACTTCTGAGTCAACTGGAAGTCCCAGAAAATAGGGACTATGAATCCCAGAAGCTCCCTCTGGTGGCCCCCAAAGAACCCAACAGGGCTGTCCCACTGGACTACAGATCCCAGCATGCCCAGACATGGTTTATTCAATATTAGTGCTACTCCACATTAGAATATCATAATGAGGACAAGCAAGCAGCTTTTATTTTATACTGTGCCTTTCTATAGATACTTCCCCTATCAAAATGGTGCTGGGTTTAGCTTTAGAACCCATGCACCTCAACTAAATAATGAGGGCTCAATGTTGAATGGATGGTTGTTCTGTAGTTAACACTATCATCAAGCTCTTAACAAAACAAAGCTCTAACACAGTTGTTCATTTTTTTTGACCCACTACAACACAAGCAGATTAAGTGACATACTGAGATCACACAGACAATCAAAAGAGGCAATTAAACTTACAACTGTGTTTTATAGTCAAGAGCCTTGGGCACTCAGCCTCACAGCCTGCACATTTAATCATGGTGCCGGAGAGTGGCGACGTGATTAGAACATGTAAGTAAGAATTTCACTGTGACAATAATGGCCCATAAACTTATTTAAATAATGGTAATGTTTAACAGATACACACTATCTAGAAAACTAGGCCACAATGCTTCAAAAAGAAAAAAAAATCTTTTCATGCATCTGCAAAAAATTCATGAAGGGCTAAAAGCAATATTGCACTCCAAAAAGCAATTGATTGCATATGACAGCAGTGGATGAAATGCAATAATAATGGCTGTCATACCACTAAAAAAAGACCACTTTCACACCCATGGCGTGTGACTCACTGCTGTTTCAGCATCTTTGCTTCTGGCTGACAGCTTTTCATAAGTGCCTATTTTCCAAGGGTTTACTTAGATTTTAAATGGTTATACTGACTGGTTGCTTTTTAAATACTTTTTTTTCATGCAATCTTCATATTATATAGCATCTTTGAACAGTTACACAATCCCAGAGTACTTATACAAATATTTATATTTATTTTGTAGAGCTGAAGGTAAGGCAGTATAATGTTCCAATGCCCACAGCTGTGGGCATCTTGCTTTATCTGGGACATCTATAGTCATAAACCAAGATGGACCAGGGTGAGACAGCAGACAAGCAAGTTCAAAACAATGGAAGTTTATTAAAACAAGGAGTATTAAAAGAACAAGAAGTGTAAAACAGGTCAGGTTGAGGAGCATGTATTGGTGCAGCGCATTGCCGCACCCACCACACAATGAAACAGCTCGGGATCCTGGTTGGCAAATCCCCAGGCAGACATGCACTCCAGTCCCACCTATCTGCTGCACCCAGGTATTACGTGGGTATCCCTTTCAACAATGGTCGTAGTGCCATAGCTTATATTCCCCCACAATGCAGGAAATGTGCCTTATTTAGGATTCTGTGAGTAACCGCTCATTCAACACAAAGTCAAACCACTGGTTCTAAGGATTCTCTGTAGAGACACAGTACTGAAGGAGTGCAGTTTTCATCACAGGTCACTGGATAGCATTCATGTCTCGCCACCATGTAGCAAAGCAGAAAGCACCAAGACTCTAAAGTCTTAGACCTTTGTCCTTTTGCATAGATATCAGGAGCACCACACACCCCTTTCCAGCGATCTCATGATCCCTCAATGCTCTCCCAATTCATCTACTGACTTCACAGGCAGAGTCACCAGAGGCATGAATGTCACTGCTGAAGTAAATAAACACTTAACAAGGTTGACACTCTCTCAGCAGACAGACACACTGCTGATGGCTGTGCCCATCAAAGGCCTGTGTCATTAAAGACCTGGATCTTGGTTTTTATCCTGGACAGTCACAAGCCCAGACACTCAGAATTCTCGCTCAGTCTCCAGAGATCCCTGATCAGAGTCTTCATTGACTCTGCAAACATCACAGTATCGTTGGCAAAGTCAAGATCCGTGAATCTCTCTTCACCAATAGATGCCCCATAGCCACTGGACCCCACGACTCTGCCCAACACCCAGTCCATGCAAGCACTGAACAGAGTAGGAGCAAGATCACACCCCTGACGAACCCCAGAATCAACTGGGAAAAACCCAAAGGTTCTGTCTCCACTCTGCACAGCACTCACAGTAAAATGATATCCAGCAACTTTGAGGGGAATGTCAGGAGATCCCACAGGGCAGATTGATCAACTACATGAAAGCTTAACGAAAATTGACAAAGGCTGCAAAGAAACTCTGTTGATATTCGCATTTGTGTTACATGAGAAACCTTAGTGCCAGGATGCAGTCGATGGTAGACTTCTTAGACGTAAAACCAGACTGCTCTGGTCGTTGGTAGGTGAGCAAGTGATCACAGATGCTATTGAGGATGACCCTAGCAAGGTCCTTACCAGGCATCGAGAGCTTTGTTATCCCCCTGTAGTTGATACAATCCAGGCGATCACTAATTCCTTTCCAGATAGGGATGACAAATCCCATTTTCAAGTCAGTTAGAATGATGCCTGTTTCCCAAATGAAAGCAAAGATGGCTTGCAATGCCAGGAGGACAGCCTTACCACCAGCCTGAAGAACATCACCCCAGATACTACAGATCCCTGCAGCCTTCCCTACCTTCAGCTGGTTTACGAACCCTGCAATCTCACTGTGATTGGGTGGTTCGCAGCTAATTTGAGGATCAACTTTAAATAGCTGTTCAAAGTAGCCAGCCCACCGGTTAACAACTACAGTGGCATCAGTAAGGACTGTTCCATCAGCTGCCCTGACTGCGCCTCTCCAAGTAACAGATTCGGATGTGCTTCATGCTTCAATTTCTCCGTAAGCAGGGCGTGGGTCACTAGACCATAGATGGTGTGTCTCTTGCTCACAAATTCCTCTATCAAATGCCTCCTTATCTGCCCTTAGAACCCTCGCAGCCATCCCAGTTCCTGGTTCAGACTGGAGTTACCATCAAGCTGTGCACTGAGACTTCTCTCAGTGATGTTCATGGTGCCCTGCAAGATGAAACACCTCCTTCTGGGAACACTGGTAACACCAAACAACCCTCAGCAACTTTCAGGGTCTTGTCATGGAAGGTCTCCCACATCACATTAGGATCAGCAGTCGCACCCAAGTCTGCAAGTTCTTCACACAAACTGAGTGTAAACTTGTTAGAAACAGCCTGATCTTGGAATCTGGCCAGGTCCAGCCTCATTTTCCTAGTAGGTGGTAGCCTACTGGATCAAAGTTGGATCTTCAAAGTAGCAACAAGTCTGTGGTCAGAATTCACAAACTGGTCACTTCTGTAGACCCTGCAGTTTTGTAAGAGCCTCCAGCATCGATTTCCTTCACTGCACCATCAGTATTGGAATACCAAGTCCAAAAATGCAGCTCAGAATGCTGGAAAAAGTATCCAGAGATCCACAGCCCCCTGGCCTTTTGCAAAGTCAAGAAATATGGAGTCAATTTCACCACGGTTGCCAGACCCATGGGGACCAAAGCAATCCTCATAACCAGCCCTGTCAGTGCCAGTGGTCGCACTGAAGTCACCCAAGAGCATAGGAGTGCCACCTCACAGGCACCCATCAATCACCATTGTAGTTGCGATTAAAATGTCTCCCCCACCGTGACATCACTTACCGTGGTCACAGTATACACTGAGACAGCAGACAAGGCACCCAGAGAGTGCCTTAATCTGAGTCTCATAATACACTTTGTCACACACATGTGATTCAGTGGCATTCAGCAAAACCCAAGGTGAGTAAAATATCACGAGATGAAGGGTTACTGAAGGGTACTAACGCCTCTCTCTCTCTCTCCTCAGAAGAAGAAAAATAATTCCAGAACCCAAAATGGCTATTCAACAACTTCTGCTTCCATCCCTCCATTGATGATGTCACTTCCAGTCCCACTACGATGACATCTCTTGTCTATTTTAATTTCCTGTAGCCATGTTTTTTTTTGTATAAATACCCCCTCATACCTTTTCTCAATGTTGAATGTTTATTTTGAACCTATTTGATTCAATTTCTTTTGACATGTCCACTGGACATTATATGGGGCTATTCCCCAAACGTTTGTAATGACTTGGAGTCGATTTATTTTCTACAACAGCTCGTTGAAAGGAGTGATGTTGGACACCATCGGAAGGAGCTGCTATAGATGCTATAGCTGCTATAGATGATGAAATACCAGCTCATTTTTTTGATGATTCATCTTGCTGAAGTAACTTGTCCAGCGCCTTTTCCATAGCAATATGCGTGCAGTTGACAGCTCTGATTACATTTGGAAAACCAGACATTGCTGCAAACTGTACTTTGATGTGTCTCAGTTCAACCACAGTGTAAGAAAATCTTATATATCTGGATGACAAGCAGATAATACCATCCCATACAGCTGGCATGGCGTGACTCAGTGATTTTGTGAAATACCCAATCAGTCAGCAAGTTCATGTTGAAAAGCTCATGTGGCTAAAAACCCGAGAGTCGACAGAGCTTGCAAAGGCGCAGGTAGAGCACAATTTCTCAAAGTCAGCCTTCAAGAGGATAGCTCTTAGAAATCGAAATCGACTTAGAAGTCAGATATCCTCATCTATAAATACAAGTTATCTTCTAATTCTTTCATTTGTGATGTCTTCTAACAACTGTGGCATGTGGCTGGGGGTGGTACCCAGCCGGAACACCCAGGAGGACCGGAGGAGGGCTTGTACCTCCTCCAGACCACGAGAGGGCAACCGCCCTGGTTGTGTTGGGGGCCACAGGAGGAGGGCTTGGAAGCCCAACCCTGTATTGGCCCGTGGCCACCGCCAGGCGGCGCCCCGGTGCCTGAAGAACCCTGGACCTCAGCACTTCCGCCACACCAGGAAGTGCTGGGGGGAAGAGGACTGGGGACACCCGGAGGGCTTCCGGGTGCGCAGCCGGCACTTCCGCCACACAGGGGTGTGTCTGCGGAAGATTGCCAGGAAGCAGCTGGAGCCCATCCAGGCTTGTATATAAGGGGCCGCTTCACTGCATTCGAGAGCGAGAGTCGGGTGGAAGTGGACAGAGCTGGAGAGAGGAGTGGAGGCAGCCAGAAGGAAGGCACGAGAGACTGTGAGGCCTGGACTTTGGGGGATCGGTGCTGAAGGCACTGGGTTGTGCACACTGAACTTTATTGTAAATAGTGTATATAATAAACGTGTGTTGGGTGAGAAAATGATGTCCGCCTGTCTGTGTTCGGGTCCAGTTCTACACAATGCTAAAGTAACTATGGTAGTTGGAATAGTTTGGCCATTCTGTGCACAATTAAATTGTTACAGAATAATTACAACCAAGTGAATTCAATTTGTAAACGATGTGCAATTATTTTTGATGAATTTGATAAATCTTGTGTCATTGATGCAAATCTAAAAAAGAAAAACAGACCACAGAAACAGTAACACCGCTTTGACGCTGGATGCTGCCCATGTGTAAAACCAAGCAGAAACTTGTGTATGCATGATGTGAGGTTGCTGTCAAAATGTGCATGGTTTTACGTCAAGTTTAATTTTTATACATCTCAAAGTGAGCATGGAAACGGGTGTAGGCAACATTTTTGTGCATATGCACTGTTTATACATGAGGCCCCAGAACTATACACAGTAGTTCAAATGAGATCTCAACAGTGTGTTATAAAGCTTCAGCATGACCTCCTTGGACTTCTACTTCACACACCGTGCTATATAACCTAACATTCTGTTAGCCTTCTTAATGACTTCTCAACACTGTCAGAAAGTTGATAGTATCGAGTCCACTACAACTCCTAACTCCTTCTCATAAGGTGTATTTTCAATTTTTAGACCTCCTATTGTGTATTCAAACCTAATGTTTTTACTTTCTACCTGTAATACTTTACATTTACATTACATTTACTGACATTAATCTTCATCTGTCCAAGCCTGTATGCTGTCCAAGTCCCTTTGTGATGATTCAACAGATTCCAGATTATCTGCCAATCCACCTATCTTGGTATCATCTGCAAACTTAACCAGCATGTTGCTTATTTTCCAATCTAAATCATTTATATATATTAAAAATAGCTGCGGCCCTAGCACTGATCCCTGTGGAACTCCACTCTTAACATCGGACAGTTCTGATGAGGTTCCTCGCACCATCACCCTCCGCTTCCCGTGTCTCTGCCAGTTTTGCACCTATCTACAAACAACACCCTGAACTCCCAATTCTTTCAGTTTAATGTCAGACCTCTCATGTGTCACCTTATCAAATGGTTTCTGAAAGCAAAGATGAATAATATAATATTCTCCACTTTAATGATATCCTTTTGTTGCCTCCTGATAGAATTCCAGCATGTTAGTAAAACGTGACCTTCCTCTTCTAAACCCATGCTGACTGTTCAGAAAAACTCTTGTACTTGCTGTGTGTTGCTCAGTCTTTTCCTTAACAATTCCTTCCATTAATTTTCCTGTTATGCACATTAAACTTATTGGTTTGTAGTTCCTAGAATCTGCCAGGTCACCCTTTTTATATAATGGGATAATGTTTGCTGTTTTCTAGTCTTTTGGAATTTCCCCAGTGCACAGTGATACCCTAAAAATAGGTGACAGAGGTTTATATATGTACTCGCTAACCTCCTCAAGAAGATAAATATTATATGATTCTGGTGAGTTCCTTAATTTCAGTGTATTTAATCTAAGCAGTACTACTCTCTATAAAATGTCTAAATCCCTCAGTACCTCCTTAATTACCCACTGGGAATGTATCTACTTCCTCATTTGTGAAGACATCAGAAAAATTTGAGTTTAGAGCATCTATATTTCCTAATTCCCCTTTACTATTCCTGATGCACTTCACCTCCTCCTTGACCGTTCTTTTACTATTAAAATACCGAAATAAACTCTTTGGGCCATCTTTCACCTTATCTGCTATATTCCTTTCTAACTGCTTTTTAGACATCCTAATATCTTTCTTAATGGTGGCCCTCATGTTCTCATACGCCCTACAATTGTGATCAATTTTGTAAAGGTCCATGGCACGGTGTTCATTGCAAAAGGAAGCTGTAAAAAGAAAGTGTGTTTCTGTTCATTTGTAATCTTGATTCCTCAAAAAAGCATTGTGTTGAGTCAACAGAGGCCACCAGAGGGTACTGTGGCTTCAGAAGTGCCATTTATGTGATCTAGGGTGGACAACCTGTTGGAGATCAGCACCATATTTCCTATTATGAATTAACAGGTCATATTCAGCCAGAGGTAAATGAACCATTAAAATCTACCTTAATAAAAGGATAAGGATTGGCGTGTCTGTCTGGTTGCTATGTTTCTGTGATTTCAATAGATTGTACATCACAAACATTAATACTGCTCTTACAAATCCCATAACAAATGACATATAACAGAGACTTATGCATTGCATGGTGCACTGCAAATGTTAACATTGAAGTCTATGTTGATTACTTAGATTTTAACATTCCTTACACAAGGTAGCACATATATTAAATAAATAAATGAGACAATTAACAGCCCCACCAGACTCATTTTGCCACGGGCAGGTTAAGTGACCATCTTGGGATCACTTGATGAGTCATTCTGAGTTGTAAGCATCATCCATGAGTTTCCTGTAAGTTTGTCAGAACCACTAGGCTTCACCACGTGCATGCATCGAAGCACTGGCATATTCATCAGATGCAGGCAGGATGAGTTAGTGGCATGTGAAAAAGCAGAAGAACATTTCAAATGTGTACAGATAAATAAGTATATAGCTCCTAGAAAACAAGATTTAGAAGATTTAACTTTACAAACTTAATAAAAAGTGCAACATTGAAATGCACAAAATAAACAATTGAAATGTGAAAGAGTGATGTTCTGTGATCATATCATTCTTACCAAGAAATTTGCAACACTGTACCAAGAACGTAATGTGTGTCAGAGCAGTCTAGATGGCCAATTTGGAATGTTTTCCTTGAAGACACACTTTAACATACTGTATTACATTATACAACTAGATGGATGGGTATAAAGCTCACAATGGTTGACCTCTGCATACATGATGGAGTTAGTTTTGTCAATCCAGACATTCATTATCAAGGCAGTCCGGTGTCAAAAAGAACGCTTGTATCTGAACAGATTTACACTCAAGGCAAGAACCAGTTCTGAATAAGTCGCCAGTCTATCACAGAGAAATGAAATGTGCGTTATTTGACAAATATATTGTGATGGGTGATGAGCTAGCAAGAGTTTGACATTGGCAAGGACAGACCCATGGTGCCATGAAAAAGAGGACAGGAGAAGGCAAGAGGGAGAGAGAGAGAGAGACCCACACTGGCAGGGCAATTTGCTATTTCATGCTATTAAATTTATAATTAATTTTGATGAAATCAATAGAAATTTTAAAGTTATATCATTTTTAGCATTGACCTTTGGGAGATAACTCTCATTAAGCCTATTAAAATTCCAATTTTGCAATATAATAAGATAGATGGTACTTTATACAGGCACTTACTGTATGCGTATGTACTCTATTTAGACATGTTGTGTGTGTCTGCTGTCACAGGGTGATTGACCCCAAAGACATAACTATAAACCAACAAGGGCCTTTCCATTTTCCAACAAAATAACAAGAACTACCTGGCCTGAGTAAAGGTGTGACTCATGTCAGTATAGCGAGATGTTAACATAATCTGGATTAAAAGGGATTTTTGCAGGGTTGAACGTGATGAAATGAGCCTCCAGAGTTTCTCACATCAATGGAGGGACACTAACAGCTTATTGGGAGACAAGTGGGATTTTCATCCCCAGTAGGTGGCAGTGATCTTATTATATAAGAGAGAACCTAAGTAAGTGTGGACTAATGATTAAGGAGCCAGCCAATCAATTAAAATGGTTTTGGTTCAATCTCTGCTGTGCATTCTACCTGGGCTCTAATAATCTATAAAATATGTAGTCAATTATACAACAGCTCTGTGCTTGTAAAGTAGCACCAAATGGTGTTCACTACAAAAGGAAGCTATAAAAAGAAAAGAGTACTTCTGTTCATTTGGATTACTCAAGAAAGTATGGTGTTGAGGCAGTAGGAGCCACCAGAGGGTACTGTGGCTTCAAAAGTGGCATTTATATGATCTGGGATGGAAACCCCTGCTGGAGATTATAGCACCATATTTCCTGTTGGGGATTAAATGGTCACATCCAGCCTGAGGTAAATTAACTTTGAAGGTGGAAAGGAGAAGAATGCCTCTTAGGCAAGATGGTTAGTTTTTTGAAAGAGCAAACTGGAGGGTACATGTAGGTCAGCTGTGGTGGAGTTTGTGTGTGTAAAATTAGGCTGACTGCACATGTGTGCAAAGCACTGTGGTACAGAAATCAGTTGTGTTACCTCAGTTCCAATCCCAGCAATGTCCCGTGTGTGCAGAGTTTTCTCAGAAGGCTGACTTTGTTTCCTGTACATCCCAAGCACAGGCTTGTTTAGCTTAAGAACTCTCAGTGGTCCTTGAATAAGTAATTGTGAGTGTGTACAGCAGTGTGCCTGATGATGGACTGGCGTTTAATCTAGAATTGTTTCCTTGCTTGCATGTTGCATGGTACTGGACATGGTTTAATAACTGAAGGATATGGATGCATGTTCAGGTGTCTCCTTCCCCACTTAACAGTCTCCTTGCTTTTGTTCCCATATAAAGTAAAAAATGAGTGGACAGATGATTTTTCAGAAATGGGTTTAGAAATGTGGATCTACATTTACTCTTTGACCTTAAGTTGGAATTAGCTGAAAGAGAAAAAAATTAAACAAATATATGACCTACTTTTACCTATGCTTCCATATTAGATTTTTAAAGCCTCAATGTTTTTAATTTCTAGTGTTTTCTATGGTTAAATAAAACATGTTTGCAATCGCTTGAATATCCTTCCTGCACATAAACCTGGTCTTCCTGTTCAAAGCTCAGTGAAGCTGGCAGAGGCTTCAGGTACCTGCAACCTTACATTGAAAAAAGTGAGTTCAGGAAATTTGAACCCACCCTACAACTTTTAAAGCTCTTGGGCCACACACTTTATAACTCTGTTTAGTTTTCCTTTAGTTTCTTATACTTTAGTTTTTCTCATCCTTCCCAAAATATTTTAGCTGATGGGAAATCTGGACAAGCACAATTGATTAAAAGTATCACCCACGCTGCTAGATCCCTTGAAGTTGGCATTTTTTATCTGATCAGAGGCAAACTTTTATGCTATAACAAAGGCGGAGTTTTAATGAATTGGTCACGGAGTGCATAAAAAGAGCCTTTTTTCTGCCCAAATTCCTACAATGTTTGAGCCTCTATCTTCAGCCACTGAAGTGAACAGTAGACCTCAATGGAGTCCTCATTTACCATTCAAATAATGTGGCTGACCTCTCGAGAGGGTGGGAGGAAGGCAGAAGCTGAAAGGAAATGAATTCATACCATTTGAATTTAGATAGCCAGTCAATATGTATTAATTTTGATCAATCCCAAAGGCATAAGAGAAGAATAATCACAAACATGAGGAGTGTATTTTGGTTTGGCTCATCTTGAAAGGTCCACAATGTCCCTTACATGTTCTCTGGTGCTTATTTTCAATGTTTCTGATTTAGCAAGGCTTCTAAATTCTTTCTAATCATTTTCTCCCAATTTTGGCCACTCATTCACCAGGTTGCATACTGCTGTTCTGCAATTATCCAACTGTTCCTCTGATCACAAGCTTCATTCCAAAGATCTATGCAAACAAACAACACTGATGACCTGTCTGTCCCCATATGTGTTGGATTGGGCCCTGGTACTTTCCATGTGAGTTTATGTGACATGTGTTTGTGGGTAGGCCGGGTCCAAGTAAAGATGCAAATCCACTAAAGGCTTCCCTAAAAAATAATTAACAAAAATATGAATCCACCACTCCTATAAATGAAGGGCAGGCTCTGCAGCAGATACTTCCATTCCTGGAGACATAACAGCAAGTATCTGGGCTAACATTCATTTCCTTGCCTCGAAAGCTTGCATATTGTAATTTTTTAGTTAGCCAATAAAAGGTGTCATTTTGCTTGGATTTTCTCTACATTCATAATGGCTAACACGGTACAACACCCTAGTACTACAATATGAGAACTTTTTGACCCATAGTGACTTATCATGGACCTTACTATGTAATGTGGATCATCTGGACCTCTAACATCCATGATTTTCAGCCTTAATAAATGTGCATGTATACAAATCAATTATTAAGCCTTTCAAAGGCAGTAAGTGATAATAATTTGATAGGTACTGTAGTTACTTTTAATACAATGCTGTGCATGTTTAATTCTCGGCATAGATCTTCCTATTGACTGTTGAAGTGTCTGTGGAGTAGAGAGGGGACAGAGAGATGCTGGACTTCCTGCACATGCATCTCTTCCTGCTTTGGCCCAGAGGGACTGGGCGGTCTCATGGTCTGGAATCCCTGCAGATTTTATTTTTTTTCTCCAGCCGTCTGGAGATTTTTTATTTTTGGTTTGTTTTTTTCTGTCCACCCTGGCCATCAGACCTTACTTATTCTATGTTAATTAATGTAGACTTATTTTATTTTATAACTGTGTCTTTTATTTTTCTATTCTTCATTTTGTAAAGCACTTTGAGCTACATTTTTTGTATGAAAATGTGCTAAATAAATAAATGTTGTTGTTGTTGTTGGCACATTAATAAGTTGTGCGCATATTTTGGAGTTGTTGCATGAGACATAAATTAACCGTTCATGTGACATGATTGAAATATTTCTACGAAACTTTGTTATACTACCATCCCTGGTTTTGGTTTACTGGATATACAATTTAAAGAGATTGTTATTTTCATTTCATTCATTTTCATTCATTTTTTATTTCTTGATATTTGCCAGTAATAAAGCTGTAGTGAGTGAGTTATCCTCGAGCAATCGATCTGCCAGCACAGTCATGCCAATAAGATGCTGCCTGAGAAAGCACATTCTGTATAAAGTGTTAACATTTTAACAGGTATGGCAAGTTCAGCCACAAACTTGTGCTTTTTTTTCCATTTTGTCATGTTACATAAAACAAGTGACATGAAACAGAGCAGGCAAGCCACCTCTTTTATTTGCAAGGTCCAAAATCCCCTTGATCCTTATTCCTTGTTGCTGCATTATATGTATTTTACCTCCAAATGAGCAGTCATTGGTTGTCAGCTCTCATGCACACAGAGCCTGCAGTTATGACCAAAGACAAAGTAGAGTAGATTGTTGACTAGTTGGAGTGAGTCACTGTGGACATGTCACATTACATGACTGCCTTCACAGGAGCACGCCGCCAACTCCGACTCCCTAAGATTATGTAAATGAAGGCTATAACTGAAAATCACTGCAAAAGTTGCATAATGTGACATGGCTTTATACCACACTTGCACAACATAAAGCTGTGTTGTTTTTACACAGGCATGTAAGCCACCAAATACTAACCCTGAATCGGTTTGTGCACTGTGGAAGTCTTCATTCATTAGTGTCTCCATTTGATGTGTGCTGGCTCAGCTTTAAGTATGGCCACCTGCAACCAGATTCAAGAGTAATATATTGTAAAATGATACCATGAAAATAATGTATTAAAAACTGTGGGAATGGAGAAAGCTTTAGATAAGGATGTGTATTGTTAGCTCCTTGTAAGATAGGAGATTCATAATCATAGACACCAGGCTATCATCCTTTTGGGGTATTAAAAGTGTTTAGGAACCTTCAAAATATTTCCTAAGTGCCCTTTTATATGGTGCAGTACTCATTGTCATGGTAGTCTTGTTAATTATAGTGACATTTATTTGTTTTGTAGTTGTTGATCCCAAATGTGTCTTCTTCCCCAGCTTGGCCTCATAGTGGACATTTTCTTAAAATCTTGAGGAGAGACAGAGAATTAATTCATTGTGGGTGAAGGACTCCAGACTAAGACGCATTCACTACCACATGAAACGAACCAAATGAAATGCTTGTCTAGCTATCTGCTTATTAAGCACAGCAAGTCATATATCCTCTGTTTTTGTGCTAAATGGAGCAGATAAATGCCTAGGGGCTCCCAACTGACTAAGGGGCTTTGTCATGGGGGAAAAAGTCGATAGATTAATTTCTTAAAAATGCAATTATGTAACTTCTTAGGAAAAAATAAACTATTACTACTTTATAGATGAACCATATGTTACCTGCAGGGATAGACTGGCCATTGGGACTAGCGCGAAAACACCGACCGATCTCTCTCTCTCTCTCTCTCTCTCTGTGTGTGTGCTCTCGACCCTCAAGCTGTACAACAGTGCAAACTCGGCAAAGAGTGGGGGGAGAGAGATTGAGAGAGAGAGAGAGAGAGAGAGAGACAGAGGAGACGTGACTGGTCCACGCTACATCCTTAGTGCACGTGTCCAATCACGAATCACGCGATAGTGTTGACCTTTGGCTAACCCATACTGCGCAAATAAGAAACATCCGGGGGTGTTGAGACAGAGAACATTTTTTTTAATTAAATAAACAAATAAGCGATTTGTGTGCCAGGGTCATCGTGTAGAAGTGATCAGCACAATGACATTAGTTGTTGTTTGTCACGTGGGAAGGACTGACAAATACAGTAGCATTTTTTAGCCTATTCAGTGTATATATATATATATATATATATATATATATATATATATATATATATATATATATATATATATATATATATATATATATATATATATACAGTGGTGTGAAAAACTATTTGCCCCCTTCCTGATTTCTTATTCTTTTGCATGTTTGTCACACAAAATGTTTCTGATCACCAAACACATTTAACCATTAGTCAAATATAACACAAGTAAAAACAAAATGCAGTTTTTAAATGATTGTTTTTATTATTTAGGGAGAAAAAAAGTCCCAACCTACATGGCCCTGTGTGAAAAAGTAATTGCCCCTGAACCTAATAACTGGTTGGGCCACCCTTAGCAGCAATAACTGCAATCAAGCGTTTGCGATAACTTGCAATGAGTCTTTACAGCTCTGGAGGAATTTTGGCCCACTCATCTTTGCAGAATTGTTGTAATTCAGCTTTATTTGAGGGTTTTCTAGGATGAACTGCCTTTTTAAGGTCATGCCATAGCATCTCAATTGGATTCAGGTCAGGACTTTGACTAGGCCACTCCAAAGTCTTCAGTTTGCTTTTCTTCAGCCATTGAGAGGTGGATTTGCTGGTGTGTTTTGGGTCATTGTCCTGTTGCAGCACCCAAGATCGCTTCAGCTTGAGTTGACGAACAGATGGCCGGACATTCTCCTTCAGGATTTTTGGTAGACAGTAGAATTCATGGTTCCATCTATCACAGCAAGCCTTCCAGGTCCTGAAGCAGCAAAACAACCCCAGACCATCACACTACCACCACATTTTACTGTTGGTATGATGTTCTTTTTCTGAAATGCTGTGTTCCTTTTACGCCAGATGTAACGGGACATTTGCCTTCCAAAAAGTTCAACTTTTGTCTCATCAGTCCACAAGGTATTTCCCCAAAAGTCTTGGCAATCATTGAGATGTTTCTTAGCAAAATTGAGACGAGCCCTAATGTTCTTTTTGCTTAACAGTGGTTTACGTCTTGGAAATCTGCCATGCAGGCCGTTTTGCCCAGTCTCTTTCTTATGGTGGAGTCATGAACACTGACCTTAATTGAGGCAAGTGAGGCCTGCAGTTCTTTAGAAGTTGTCCTGGGGTCTTTGTGACCTCTCGGATGAGTTGTCTCTGCGCTCTTGGGGTAATTTTGGTCGGCCGGCCACTCCTGGGAAGGTTCACCACTGTTCCATGTTTTTGCCATTTGTGGATAATGGCTCTCACTGTGGGTCGCTGGAGTCCCAAGGCTTTAGAAATGGCTTTATAACCTTTACCAGACTGATAGATCGCAATTACTTCTGTTCTCATTTGTTCCTGAATTTCTTTGGATCTTGGCATGATTGTCTAGCTTTTGAGGTGCTTTTGGTCTACTTCTCTGTGTCAGGCAGCTCCTATTTAAGTGATTTCTTGATTGAAACAGGTGTGGCAGCAATCAGGCCTGGGGGTGGCTACGGAAATTGAACTCAGGTGTGATACACCACAGTTAGGTTATTTTTAACAAGGGGCAATTACTTTTTCACACAGGGCCATGTAGGTTTGGATTTGTTTTCTCCCTAAATAATAAAAACCATCATTTAAAAACTGCATTTTGTCTTTACTTGTGTTATATTTGACTAATGGTTAAATGTGTTTGATGATCAGAAACATTTTGTGTGACAAACATGCAAAAGAATAAGAAATCAGGAAGGGGGCAAATAGTTTTTCACACCACTGTATATATATATATATATATATATATATATATATATATATATATATATATATATATATATAAGTTGAAAGATTAGAAACATCCGGTGTTTATACGACAAAGTTATAGTCAAAAAATTTCACTTCGAGTTTCATTTTATTCCTTGTATCTAAACCGTTTTATTCTTTACATTAATAGGACGTGAACTTTCAAACATGTTTAGTGGAGTTTCGCCCTTTTTGATATTCTGTTTATAAAAGTTTCCACCTTAATAAAATATTAAGTGGCCGCCTGTATATGTGTCAGTTCGGTTGCTATATCTGTATTATTCCAAAAGATCTCTTAACATTTTTAGTAGTAAAATACACTGAGTTTGTCATTCCAATAGATGGCGGATCACAAACATTAGCGAATCCCATACCAAATAGTGTATAGCAGACATATGCATTGCATTGTCTATGCTAATTATATTGCAACACCTCTTGCACAACTAGTTTATTAATAAAGGTACACTGTACTTTATGAAATGCAGTGCCTGTCCTTCATCCCCTCCTACAAGGTACGAGGTTGTCTCCTTCTTCATCTGCCCTCCAGCATCGTTGCTTTTTCTGTGACACCTTAATTGCCTGCACAGGCACAGGCGAGCTCCACCTCACAGCACTCAACTGAGGTCAAAGGCAACACCATTTGCACTCTTTTACTGTAACTGTTTTTGACAATCCAAGCCAGGATCCTTTCCAAGGTTCAACAGCAGCCATGTAAACAGAGAAGCAGGTCTCCTAAGTCCTATTTAAGTGTTTGGTCATCTCTCTTTCGCACACGTACTGTACTCTGCATGGCTTCTCATGATTTCTTCATCAATACTGAAATGAAATGCGTTTACATGCTTTTTAATAACCTGGTCATTCACAGAAACCCGGTTTCTTCAATTCAAAGAAAAAGGGTTATTGGTCCCCTCAGTAACCAGGTTAATGTGCATAAATTTATCTGCATGTATCTCAGTTATTTAGCCATGTAAACCCTTAACAAGGTTACAGTTAGAGGATTTTATAGTATCTATTGCACTCTGTTAGCCTGTGCACATGTTATCATCACACATGCCTTCAGCAGCCACAAGTACAAGCATCCACAACATAAAGATTCTGAGGCAAATGGTTGGGTGTTCGCATTATTCCTTCTCCTGGTTGAAATAATCTGTCTCAATATTTCAGAAATCTTTAAATTTATTCTGATGAACTGAATGTACAATGCTAAGCTCAGCAGTACAACCTCAAGAGCAATGTTGGGGTAACAAGCTAAAAGTGTGCCATGTTGTCTGATTACTTTTTTTTTTTTAACCTAATGCAATACTTATTTTATACCAGCGTTATTATTATGTAAGAAACAGTATATATAAGGCAAGAAGCACTCATACCATATGTCTATCCTTTACAGGGCTCAATCGCATAGCTAAGCAGAAAAGAGTGGGCTGCATACTATAAATAAAGTGTCAGTTTAGTTTTCATCCAGCTATCTACTATAAACATGATTAAACTGTGTGATCGGGAGACATGGTGCCCAGTGTTCATGCCGTGAATCATTAGTGGCTCAGGTGGAGTATGTAAAAAAGGCATGGATGTTATTCACTTCAAATTACATGAAGGACTAAACATATTTATAAACCAGAAGAAAATGGTTATAGGCTTCATGCTTTTTTCAGATTCACGTTGACAGGTAACTGCTGTGGTAGACGACCGTGGACCTTCTCCCACTAGGACGCCTGGAGAAGGGAAGGACTGGGAGATGGGCAATATCTTCCCTGGTATGCAAGAGGGCAGCCCCCCCTAGATTACATCAGGGCCATGGATTGGGAGCTTGGAAGCTTAACTCTGTTGGGGTCCATGGCCACCGCTAGGGGGTGCCAGGACAATCCCAGTGCCCTGGATGGCAGCACTAAGTGCTGCCGGAAGAGGAACCAAATGTACCTGGAGTGCTTCTGAGTGCCCATGCAGCACTTCTGTCACGCCAGGAAGTGCTGCAGGAAGTTCATCAGGGTGCACCTGGAGCACATCCAGGTGCAACATAAAAGGGGCCACCTCACTCCATTCAGGGAAACAGAGTCGGAAGGCAGAGGACGAAACTTGTGAGTGGAGGAGTGAGGGCGGCAGTAAAGAGAAGAGAAAAGAAAGGAAAGAGAAAGGAAAGACTGAGCATTGTGACTTTGAGCATTGTGTGGTGCTGTAAAAGGAAAGAAGATAAACGTGTGTGTATCCTAGACTTCTGGTTGTCTCAGTGTCTGTCTGTGTCCGGGCTTCTTTCATATAACGTTTAACTGTTTTTTTGCGTAGTTTAATGATGTCAAAGCATTTTGCAAAAGAAGAACTCCAGAAGCATACTTGTGCATGTAAATGTAGGCTAAGCAAGTTTTCTGCCTTTTCCCAGGTTTGTGTGTGCAAGTAAACTAATTTAGATTCTCTCTCTAACGTGTCTGTGGCCCCGCCACAATTTTCATTCCAAAAACACACGACATGTACAGTAGAAAGTGCTGACATGGTAAAGCTTTACTACTAGACAAAGTGACAAATGGACAGGGTAAAACAGAAAATGGTCAAACCTTTCTTGAGCTTTTTTTGCACAGCAACTCCACAAAATCTGCTTAACCCTTTAAGTCCAGTGAACATGAAGTCAACATGAAATTAAATTATCCTACATGTCAACATAGTACAACATAATATCCATCATTCCACTTCTTGTGCATCCTCAATTCAGGAGCCTACACTGGCAGCAGTGGGCACAATGCAAAAAAACAACCCATATGATGCCATGTTTTTGTAGGCCACTCTGTAGTTTAGTCATACTGAGCTGATTAAGCATCTTTGTTAGCTCAACATACATATCCCTTAAATATATTTCCCATGTGCAAGTTTTCAGGAAATTTTCACATTGACTATCATATTTCATATTCCACACATACAGAAGCTAAACCTTGGTCCCTTGAACTTTTACGCATCGGCACTAACCAATGCGTCACAATGCTACCTTCAAAGTAATACTATGGAGAAACTTGTGGATGCCTTTGGTTAGAACGGACTAGCTTCCATGTTAATTCACAATACACCTTGACCCTGCAGCCGCAACTGGCCAACATTTCTGACCAAAGTGGATAGGTTGGAAAGAATTGGGATCATTAGAGAATTGTTTACAGGAGAGAAAATCTAACAGAAAATGAGTCCACACAACATTGTAGAGCTTCATCTGTATTCATGGAACAGAGATACCAGAAGGCGACATCATCATACATCACATAGAAATTAAATGCTGCATACACAAGATAGAGATCACTAGAAAAGCAGCCACAATTGTTGTCTAACTGCCAACATTTATGATACACAGAAGCAAGTCGAGAGTTTAGGAAGAGAATGGATTGCTACAAATGCAACTCATCCTACATACTGACTAAATTCATTAATCATTATTGAGAACCTCTTGCAGGAGAACAAAGAATTTGCCTACATCCTAGAAAGGTGAATAAGGCAATTAAAATGCCACACAACCTCCTTTACACAGAGGAGTGATGATACTGCTCCAGCTGACAAGAGCCAATTTGTCAACATCATCAACAGCAAATCAGGCTACTGAACAATTAAAATATATAGACAATATATAGAGAATCTGCCTACATTTAACACATTAACACATTGCATCAGGGTGTAATGAAATTCACAAAAGAAAAAAAAAAGATCAGGGGAGCTAAGTGTTCTCTCGGAGTTAATAATGGGTGCTTTTTTAGACCAAAGCAAGATTCAAAAATGCTTTTATTTAAAAAAAGTTCAAGTTCTTTTACTGCCATTGCACTTATAATACAATGAGACTGCAGTAGCATGAGCAGTGCAAATACAGTAGATAAAAGAAAAAAAGTACATATGTAAAATAAAGTGATTATAAACCAGGAGTACAACACAATTTAAGAGCAAACAATGGCAGATATTACAAAATACAATTAAGTACAAACAGGGCAAAAAACAACAATATAATGAAAGTGACTATAAATAAGATGATGTGCAATACCATTTAAATTACAAACAATAGCAGATATTGTAAAATATAAAAGGATAAATGAATGCATGTGGTTTAATGTGGTCACGTGTTATTGTCCATCTGTGTCTGGTTCAGCCTGACGACCGCATTTGGGTAGAAACTGTTTTTCAGTCTGGAGCTACGTGCTTTGATTGATTTGATCCTGTACCTTCTAAATGATGGCAGAAGGTCACACAGATGGTGACTTTGCTAGCCTTGAGATTATTTGTTGCTCTGTGTTAACAGGAAGAGTTGTCTTGCAGAGGAGTAAGCTGAGTTGCCAATGCCCTCCAGAATGTTTGGGACAAAGACACATTTTTCCATGATTTACCTGTCTGCTTCATACTGTAGTTTAAAATTACAAATCAAACCATTCAGACGTGATTAAAGTGCACATTGCAAGACAGTTCATTTTAGGATTTTTTTTTGCACAAACCCCTAGCCGCCAATTTCAAGGCATCATAATATTTGGGAGATAGCAATGGTGGATATATTAAGGAAGTCATATTTAGTACTTTGTTGCAATTCCCTTCCATGTAATGACTAATTGAAGTCTGAGATTCATAGACATCACCAGTTGTTAATGTGTGTATTGAATTGTAAAGTGTCCTTGAGTGTATGAAAGGTGCTACATAAATAAATATTATTATTATTATTATTAGTTGCGTAGTATCTTCTCTACTGATGCTCGGATAAGCCTCTAATGCAGTCATCTTTAGCTCCTGCTTGTTTTGGACACTTGCCACCTTAAGTTTTCTCTTCAGCTTATGGAATCAGGTGATTGGTTTGGTCATTCAATAATTTTACATTTTTTAGCTTTGAAAAGCTCCTGTGTTGTCTTAGCAGTTTTGAAGACATTTACTGGAACTTGAGCAGATAATGCATTTCTATACAACTCAGAACTGATTTGTAATTTTAAATTCTGGAGCAGAGGGGAAATCAAGGAAGATTAAGTCTTTGTTCCAAACATTATGGAAGGCACTGACCGATGGATTTTTCTGCAGGGCTGTCTGCTACAGGACAATTTCCATACCAGCTTGTCAGATTGTGAGTGAGAAGGCTGTAAAGAGAGAAATGATAAAGACACCACCAACCGTAGTTCCAGTTTTTAAGTCTTTAAAGTACACAAGTAATAGAGTTGTGCTTTTTTGGACAGCACTCTGGTATTGGTAAACCATGTAAGGTCTTCAGTGATGTGTGACCCTAGGAGTCTGAAGCTGGTCAATCTTCCTACTTTGGCACAATTTATGTGGATAAGGAGGGAGGAAGTCATTCCTTCTTCTCCTGAAATCAATAATGAGCTCCTTGGTCTAGCCTGTATTCAGGGTAACATTGTTCTCTATGCACCACACTGAGAGACTGCAGACTTCCTCTCTGTAAATCACCAACTGAGATCAGCCCTACCACCATTGTGTCATCTGCAAACTTTATTATGGTGTTTGAGGCATGGGCTGTATTATGACCAGAAAATAATGATTTTTTAAAGACAAGGACACGATCTTAATAATGGATGGCATTTTAATAAAGAGGGAAAAAATATCATACCAGGAACAGGTTTCAATTCCCAACCATATGTATTTTTCATACTTTCAATTTATAGATGTAATGTTTTTGGCTGTCCTATCCATCCCATCCAACTTATGTAGCTGGGTAGCTGGGAGAGAGTTAATAGAGTTAATGCTTGGGACTGTCCATTTGGAACTGCTGGCTAAAAACATTTGAAGACCATCAGTGGAACAATTTGTTCAGGGGTCAGCAACAACTAATGAGCATGCCTCTTTAATCAAACCAGCACCCTTGTGAGAGTTGGAAAGCTACTAGGAACAAAAATCAAACTGGCCCTCAGAATGCTGGCATCCACAAATGACTGATAGCTTATGGCCTACCTGGAGAAATAATGAAACTTTTCACAACATATGGCTGAGACTATCTGAAGATCTGACATCTTCCTGATCCCTGACATCTGGAGGAGACCCATGAGAGGAACTTAGCTAAATATGAAGAACTGATCTGTGAGTATACCGTGCAGACTTGGAAGTGAAAGTGCATGTCCAAAGAGGTGTGATCTAAGAATTTCATTCATAACTTCTCAAAAAACAAATTGAGCATCACTGGCACAAGGAGATGTAGAGCTATCATGAACTCTACCAAGACAGCAGAGACAGTCTCAAGATGACTCAGGATGAGAAGATCAAGTCCAAGGGGATATGCAGCAGATGCTTTTTGAACAAGTCTTGGTTGATCAATTATAGCTGGGTCATCTGGATGAAGGAGGTCTTATTGAATGACCCAAACCTGAAGAGCCTAGATCCCATTACTGATGATATGCTTTAATTGTATCATTATATGTGTTAGTGAAAGTACACACAAAAAAGGCTAAAGATTGTATATTTTGGCCAGAGCCCAAGATTCCACACAAAATTTCTCCATGCATATTGTAGTCTTTAATTTGTGTTCATCAAACAGAGAGAACAGAAGGCAATAATCACACTGAAACTACAGGAAATGCTATACTCACAAGAAACAGGCTACCAGTTTGCATTAATGGCTTAAAATATACCATTCTACATCTTACTGACCACATGAAAATACATGGTCACTACTCACAAAATAATGAGTCAATAAAAAGAAAACAATGAAAAGCAATAAACTCATTTTAAACAAGGAGTAGGTAAAAAAAATGGTCCCTTATACCAGGTTACAAGATCCCAGAAATCCACCAATTGATCATTTTAAACATCACCAGCACCACTGTGGATGAGCTGAAGATCATGACCCTGTGTTCTTGCCCTGGCTGAACAGATATAAACAATGTCAAGTCAATCAGGATGATGAAAGGGAAAGAAAGACCAATCAAACAAAACAAGTACCACAATCAAATAGCTCTTTACAAGACTGGAGAAATAATTTATTATTAGCAGAACAACAGAGTAGAAGAGCCAACCACTGCAGTTCAATCAGCTAAAACTGAAAGGTCTCTTTGCATTTTGGTCACACATACAAGATGGGACTTTCTCTGTACATGTAACAATAGGTTTGAAATTGAACTTGAACTCACTTGCACAACTGATGGGCTGACATACTTTCACAAACATTTCCTTGTTACTAGCAATGAAGAAGAAGAATACAGATGAGCTTGATAACAGAATCTCCATCATATTTACCAACAGATGTCAGAGAACCAATGTGCTTGAGCTTACGGCCGTGTCCTCAGTTCAGTTTATTCTTATTGAGTATAATTCCACATAACAGTTGGCCAAACTGTACAATAATAAATACAGCATGGCTTAAAACAGAGAAGCAAACAATCCATCCATCCATTTTCCAACCTGCCATATCCTAAGTACAGGTTCACGGGGGTCTGCTGGAGCCAATCCCAGGGTGCAAGGCAGGAAACAAACCCCAGACAGGGCACCAGCCCAACGCAAGGCATGCACACACCCCCACACACCAAGCACACACACTATGGACAATGTAGAATCTCCAATGCACCTAACCTGCATGTCTTTGGAGTGTGGGAGGAAACCGGAGCGCCCGGAGGAAACCCACGTAGACACGGGGAGAACATGCAAACTCCACGCATGGAGGACCTGGGAAGCAAACCCGGGTCTCCTAACTGCAAGGCAGCAGCAATACCCACTGCGCCACTGTGCCGCCCTGAGACGCAAACCCATTTTTAAAATTACAGCTGTAGTGAAGATGCTACAGATTCTTACATTGTCTTCTCATAGAGAACCATGGTTGGTGATGTAGTGAATACCATAGCTGGATCACAACTTCAGAGATGCATGTTTAATGCCGGACTGGCCAGTCACTGATGTTGTCATTCTTGTCACATTCAAGAAGCTCATGTAGGGATACTCTGACATCCTTCCCTGTACACATATTTGAAAGTTACTTTAATTGAGGACTGTAAATGAACCTAGTGTAGATGTTGCATAAATAAAATAAAATACATTACCAAACCTGATAAATCCAGTTCAGCACCATGGGGCGCCAGAGCCTGTTCTAGAAGGAACAACCAACTTAGATAGCATTCCAGACCCCGCTCAGGCATACACCCATTTTCATGCTCAAAGAGGGTCAATTTAGAGTCACTAATCTACCTACCACACACATCTTAGATTGGACATGCCCTGTGACGTACCTACATTCCATCTAGCTCCTGCCTTACAATCAGCACAGCTGGGACAGGCTTCACCGTTCAGTGGTACTAGAATTTAATGAGCGTATGCAGAAAATGGATAGATGTTTATTTTCCCGTTTTGATATTGGAAATACTTGTGACGTCTCAGCTGGTTTATTCAGACCTGGGGTCAGTTTTCTTTCTTGAGCAATATGGAGGTGATGTGCTGAAAACATCCTGAGGATGCTTAAGAAAATACAGTAGACCACATTCTCCACTATAAGCACCATTTATTAGTTAGTTAGATTATGTTAAGTTGATAGAAGTATTTTCTTATTTATGTTATAATGTTTGCCTATATATTAGTGCATAATAAATGAAAGGTTCTATTATACCCCCAACAAGCTAAATTGTAAATGGAATATGCTAATTAAATCTTGTCATTCTGACTAGAGACTAGTTCAGTTTATGATCTGCCTTGCGGTTGGTAAGGCATGGAGGGCCTCAAATCGTATGGAATGTATTGAACGTACTGAGCATGGTAAATATACTGACATACTAAAATGATGCCTATGTAAGTATGCCATAGAAAAGTTATAACTTTTAAGTATAGAAAGTAATTTACGTTTAACACAAGAAAGCTAAAGCTGTAATGAAACAGAGGAGTATTTTTTGCATTTTTGCTTTTCATTCTCCGTAATAACTTTTTCTGAATTTTTTGTGATTTGTTCCTTTTTTATTTCTTACTAAACCTTTTTAAAATAAACTTTATTGGACTGAGAAATTTCTTTTGTTACATGTTTGCTGTATCCTACCTAATCAGCTCAATAGGGGCTCGGCTTTGGGAACCTGGAAAAGATGCCACTACATCCACATTTAATTGAAATGAACAAGCTCAAAAAAATTTTAAAAGGAACAACACCTTCTTCCTCATCTCTTCTTCTTTCGGTTGCTCCCATTGCCTTACATTTATAAAATTTTAAACCCAACAACAAAGCACTTTAATGATATATCCACAGTTTTATAAATTAATTATTTTATGGTTCATGGGAACCCATTTCAGTAATTTTGTTTGTGTTAAAAATAGCAGAAGTGGTAATAATTTTATTACTACAACCGAGCAGTTTTTAAAATGTTGGTATTATTATTAGTATTTAGTTTAATGGTCACATTTTCAGACTTAACCAGATGTATTGAAGGTAGGAGGTACAATGACAGTTTACCAAATTATAAATGCAATTACTTGGGAAAAATTAATCTAACTTGTGCACACCCAGTTGTAAAGATCTACATTTAAACTTAATTGCTTCTTATAATAAAAGTAACTCAATACCACACCATACCTTTGAGATTATTCTGTATCTTGGGAAATGCGAAGAACATCTGAACTATTTTATCTGACACAGATCATCTTTCCTAGATGTGTCAGGATTACAAAGTAGATTTAAAGGTTTCGTTCATAGTGGAGCAGAGGTGATCATTCTTGTGAAATGCAGATTTACAGGGCCTTTACCCAAACTGAACCACAGTGTCAAATCCATCAGGGTAATACTGCAGAACAGCCAGATAATGCAGAGTGTAAAGCAACAAAATACTGTGCAATGCTGAAAACCCCAAACTCCCACACAAATGCCAAGATTAGAGGCATATTACTGTCTTCACCTACACACATCTCTAGTGAAAGCTTGTTTAATTAAATTAGGAGCAGCTACTGCCATTATGCCATCCTTGCACTTTGATTGCCTGGTGCTTTAAAGCTTTAAGTTGTCGTTAAGAGCACTTGCCCTTCTCCATGTTCACCTCAGATGTCTCCGGAATAAGCATCACTACCAGACACTATCAGTGTTATATAATACAAAAATAAACTTTATTAAATCTTTAAACTAATTTGAAATTGTATTTTTTATTTTTCTGCTATTTTCTATCTCTTGCCACCTGAGGCTTGAATAAGGCCACCATCCCTTGTGAAAAGTAACTGAAAGAGGTTCTTTGTCAGGAAGGGCATCCAGCTTTAATATTTTCTTCTCCAAAACACAGCATGGGTGGGCACCTACTTATGTCAAAGTTTGGGAGCCCAGTCAAACCACAGATGGAGGAATCTGATTTATGATGGTACTACATGTGATGCACCACGTTAAAGTTTGTTTAGTGGCAGGGGAGGTGAAGGTTAGATTGTGGACTACATTGTAAAAGGGTTGTGTCTGGGAATATTGTAAATATGATAGGAAAAAACAATAAGTCAAAGTTATGGAAGTGCTGAACAGAAGGTGAATAGATGTGTTCCACATACAGGATACAAAGTGAAAAGGTAAAGATATGAGAATGTTAACTGAAAATGGTGAAGAACATAACATTTCTAGTAGGGAAAAGGTGATGGCAACACTGGAGTTGGTGCACTTCCATCTGAAAAATGGGCAAAGTTTGGAGGTAAAATAAAAAGGGTGAAGTAGAATATTGTAGTTATAATGACTGTAATCAGCTAATGATTGGCAACTTGAATGGGCATATTAGAGACAATGTTGGTGGTTAGGAGGGACTTTAGCTTCAATCCCATGAATATTGAGGGTGAGAAGATTCTGAGGTCTGGTCATGTAGCTGAAATAGCTATGTGCAACATCTTTGTATGATATGCTGCGTTCCATTTACCTCAGAAATCAGAAGTCAGAGCTGAGAATGACGTCACACCTGGGTTGACTGTGCTCCATTAAAACAATTAGAAAATCAATATGGACACATCCAGGAAAACCTTTGTGGTTCTTGCTAAATCAGAATAAATACCAGTTAATAACAATGCATTTCATGGTATTTTGCATATCCAAAGTCCATAGCAACATGTCCACTGACAGAAAACAGTATTGTGTGTACAACTGATTTAATCAGACACAAATAGATGGATGTGCTACTAAACAGTATTAATACTATAGCTTTCACTAAAGTTTGCAGTCCACATTGCCATTTTGGACTGATGTCATGATCTGAAGTTGGACAAACTCAGATTTGACACATCAGCCGCAAGTTTCCGAGTTGCATTCCAGTTGAAAATTCTGACAAGGAACTTGGACGTTTCCACTTCCCACTTCAAATGGAATGCAGCAATTGTCGATTTATTAGTGAGGAAATTTGATTGGGACATGGAGAAAAATGTGTCAAGGTGATCTGTGGATAAGACATAACATTGGTTTTTGTAGGAAATCTCTTAATCAGAGGCATGAGAAAATGTTAGAGGAAGTGTGTAGCAAAAGTTGAAGAAGGAGAGCGTGAGAAGCAAAAGTGCTGATAAATTGGTAACAACAGCAAATGATATGTCAAATGTATCAGGTGTATTGAATAGAAAGTTGAAGGTAATAATGAGACCACACACAAGATTCTGAGAGTTAACTTTGGTTCTTACTTCAGCTGATGAAAAAAATGGGAGGGAGGTGAAACACAGCTAACCACAAGCTTGAAATTATAGGAAAAGGCTAAATAAACTGAAACCGATCATCTTGGGGAGACTTCTTATAAAAATGATCATAATCCTCAAGCTATAAAAAATCTTCACAACAGTACAAAAATGCTTACCTAAAAGAAAACTGGGAGACAATCCTGAATAAATCAGTTGATTGTGACAAAATGACAACCTGAGACAGAGACAGGAAAGAACCATCTCACCTTAAAGCATTAAACTCAGAAAATGTGCCTCTGGATGCAGACTGTAATGCACAAGTGGCCACAAGTGACTTAAGATAATGTCAAACTTGCCTGATGGTGGCATTTGATGTTGCTCAAAGACTTTCAGGTAATTTTCTCAGTATCTTGCTCTTTTTCGTATGATGGCCACAGCACAATTATCCACCAAATTGACAGGTGACTGGTCAGTACTAGAACCACCATACAAACTGAAATGACTGGTCTTCTTTAACACACCAGAGATGCAAGGTATGACAGTAGAAGGCAGCTTAAGTCCTACAGTTAGTATACAATATAACAATTAGGTGAAAGTGCTTGTTAAATATATTTTATTATGGTTATACTTTCAGAATTGCTTTTAAATACATTGAAAGATTTTTTTGCTCCTAATGAAAATAAAAAAGCTGACAAAAATAAAAAAATAGACATTTGTTTTCTTACATTTCATGAAGATTTAAAAACTGCCAAAATAAAAATAAAAAATACCCAGAAACTATACTAAAATATGTAATGCCCAGAATACTCCTGTGAAATTTTCAGTTTTATCACTTTAACAAAGAAAAAACAAACAGAGCACAAAAAAAAGGAAATCAACCGGGAATAAATAGGTGCTCGGACTTATCTTAAATCAGTCATCCACTTACAAAACAAAACAACAAATGAGAACATCTATTTGTATGTGTAAAAATTAAAAGTGTTTATGGCAGTGAGCTGTAGTAAACAATGTTATTACTTACATCAAAAAGACAGGAGCACATTTCGACTCGTGAAATTATGAGTTAGCTTCATGTTCATCTTTTGTCTTTCATGACATATAATGCTGAAACTACTTGAAATATGGGCCAAGGTTTTAGTTTCTCAACTGGCACTGTCAAGACGCTGTTATTATGGGTTCTTGAATTTACATGTATGATTTAAAGAAGCAGCATTATAGAACATCAAGATCTTCAAAAGAGAACAACATTGAAGGTGCTATGTAAAAACAAACTACAGGCAAAAGCCAGTTAAAGCAAATGGTTCACCAGTTTTCTTTATATTACGAAGATGGCTAACACATAGGCATTTAGAAAAATGTTTCAGGTTTTGGTAATGACTCTAATATCTCAGCAGAGCTCACAAATTGCAGATGACTCAAATAATTTAATGAGCCCTTTAAAATAAGTATATAATTAAAAAGGAGCATTGTGGTCTTTGCGTATTCCATGATGCCTTAATTATGCTTAATTTTACACATTAGGACTATTGGCAAATCTTAACAGTAGACGGGGCACCTTTTTTACAATTCCGCTTTTACTATTAAAGGAACAGTAGGACTATTTATATACATTTCTGTATGTGACTGTAGGCTGCAGTGATTTCCACCACACACCAGCAGAGTAACAATAAGGGAACATGTTTTTCTACAAATCAGCTAGAGGATGTTTTATGTCATACACATATCATCCTATTCTTTACTTTATAAAGTTTCTGATTCAAATGTTGCTAGAACATGTCTGTAATGTCTGAATCACCCCAAGGGTTAAGGCCCTGAAACTAACAGTTCACAGATTTACTTAGCAGTGAGCCATGCTTTCCTACCAGGCTGTGATTGTCAACGAATAAACTAGGAGACTGGAACTTGACTAATTCAGCTGCAGCAATGGCACATTAACAAATGTTACAAAGCATACTACCCAGTGGTTAATTTTGTCATAATTAAACCTTCCAACAATATTAGTACTTGACTGCTCTACTGAATATGCAGAATGCCATTCCTAATAGTAATGTTTCCCATAGTGTGTAGTGCAAGAATTACTCAAAAGAGGTATATTTGGTGGAACAAGCACTAGAAGAGTCCTTCTTATAGGCAAACAAACTGTATGTTCATAACACCACAAACTACAGTCCCCACCACAGTTCACCTAAGCAAAGTTTTTCATATTGATCAATTGAAATCATTTAAATGTGGTATTGGAATGAATAGTCAATAGAGCAGCAAGAAATTATTGAAGTATATTAGCTGGATTTCAAATATACAGCACTAATGTACCAGATGAGGTGTAACACACAGATCCCTTATTTGTATTTTGCCTTTAATTCATGGTCATTTCTGGTTCTGGTGTGTGCCCATGGCTTTAGCCACACCAGTTAGCCACTTCTTTAAATAATAATCACATCTATCACGCACAAACATTGGCTCATGTAGGGATCATCTTCACTGGTTGATAATTATTGTGTATCACATTTCTTTATTGCATCAGTCCTAGCAATCAAATGTAATCTTTTATTTAGTTTTAGCATACGGAGACAGCCATAACAGTCATACATTATGGATTCTGTTAACATTAGTCAAATGAATGTATGCAACAGTAATTCCCCTTGAACTCGTTTAAATAAGTTTGTCCACACTGACTCAATAATAAATATTGATAACTAGAAGTAAAAAATACCACCTGTTCTGTCCTACTTCATGCTAATATGTATAACTGTTGTTATCAAATAAATGCCCACTAAACAACGAATGAGTTATTTGTTCCCAAGCCCCTTATGGAAATGATGTTCAGTTTTTAGCACCTTTCAACAGTGCAACAGGAAAAAAATGAACACTCAGCTATTGCATATTAAACAGACCCACATAAACATTAGTGCACCCACACTGCTTAGAATCCCCATGTGAATCACTCTATTATGTATGCCTTTAAACATCCAGTAAACTACAGATAATAGCTTTGGGATGAATCTGTACAGCAAATGTATTTCTTAAAACCAATAATTACCTAGGCTCTATCATTGTAACCCCCAAACACATTCTGTTCTTTTCATTTGGCTTTTTTTACACATTTAATTAACAGTTCTATTTATAATGTAATCATGCTAACAGCACTCACGAGATAAATTAATCTCAAGAAAATAATTTGAGAAAAGTAGTCCTGTCAAAGAGACCAGAGCTTGTTTTCTATGTGTTCTATAAAGATCCAAAATGGCTATTTTCAGCAGTGTTTCTTTTTCTGGCTCTATTAAAGAAATCTATTCTGTTTGACTTCCAGGAGTTTGAATTTAGCCTTCAGCTTCAGCATTCTGGGGAGATTTACTGTGAGCTATGAAAACAGAATACACTTGAATCACAGTCCTTCAGAATACATTTGACAAAGTCATTGCCTGGGCTTGTCCTTATTCACAGAATGATGCTCGCACCTTCCTGCCTTTCAGTGGTTGTGGAGGCCGAAAGTTATCTATCATGGGAAGTCGATCCTCATCTTCACTGCTGAAAAGAAGCAGTCTAAACCTATGCATCTGTGCAAAAGAGAAAAAAATGTTTAGTACCTCTGTTAATAAAAGAAAAGAAAACACTCGTCAGAGTAATATTTCAGATTAAGGTAACAGAGAAAGTGTCACTGAAAACATTTATTGAACAAAAAACTAGTGCTGAAGATTCACAACAAAGCAAAATTAAAAATCAATGTTTGAAATAACAATTAAGTTTCACAGAACAATCTGACTTCAAACCCCCTATAAATTCTCAGCTAAATCAGATGGCAGTGCCCTATATCTACATTTCAGGTCGCTTCTCTACATCTTGACTGCAGTCTTAAGAGTTGTAGTCTTAAACAGCCAAATATAATTTTGGGCTGAGCTGAGGATTGGAGCCTATCCTGAGAGCTTTTGGTATAAAGCAAGAGTGACAGTCTACCAATGAGACCTTTTACACACACACACTCACCCAGGGCCAATATGGAATCAGTAGACAGAAAACCACACTAAATTCAGGGCACAGAATTCAAATCCAGGGCACTCAATCTGTGATACAGCAGTACTGCCATCATGGCCTCATTCCAGCATATTCAGGTGGAACAACATATGGAATATTGTATATCAAAGTTTTTACAATCAGAAAACTTGATTACAAGAATAAAAAAGTATAATTGTTTAATAATTGTGTTATTAGTAGACACACACACAGACACATATCTAAAAACTTTAGTATACAAATTTAAACACCCAAAGTCTCAAAGAAAAACTTGTTTCCAATTTACCATAACTAACAAGCAGATATTGAAGGGGTATTCGACCCAATTACTATTTATGGTTTGTAGTGTTGGCCAAGAAAAATAGTTAAACTCAGGTTTTCAGCAGAACACTGATAGCAAAAATTCCTGATGCAATATCAACTATTTGAAAAGGTCTGTTTTAAGCTGGTTTTGTCAATCTTTTATATACATTTGTGGTACCCGGATGGAGGTGGTACCGAGCCGGGATGCCTGAGAAGACCGGAGGAGGGCTTGGGAAGCACGACCCTGTAGGAACCCGGGGTTACTGCCAGGGGGACCCCAATACCTAGAAGACCCTGGACCTCAGCACTTCCGCCACACCAGGAAGTGCTGGGGGGAAGAGGAACAGGGACACCTGGAGTACTTCTGGGGAGACAGCCAGCACTTTTGCCACACTGGGGCGTGTCGGTGGGTGATTGCCGGGAACACACCTGGAGCACACCCGGGTGCTTATTTAAAGGGGCCACCTCCCTTCAGAAGAGAACAAGAGTCGGGTGGAAGAATTGGACAAGGTCTCTGGAGGAGGCAAGAGGCGGCCTGAAGAAGGGAAAAGAGAGAGAGAGAGACAGAGAGACAGAGAGACAGAGAGAGAGAGAAGGCATTGTGTTGGCCTGGACTGAGGGGTATTGGGGCTTGTGAGCATTGATTTGTGAAAAGAACAATAAAAAATAAACGTGTGCTGGGTGACTTGAGTGTGTCTGCCTGTCTGTGTCTAGGGCAATGTTCACACATTGTTGTAGTTTTTCAGAATCATTGCTTTTTTCCATGTGATTATTTCATAGTTACGTTTATATTGATCTCATTTTGCCACAAATTGTGTTCCATACGTTCCTGCCAATCGAGACGTCTAGCCTAATTTAATACACACTATTGAATCACAAGGGACAAAAACAACCAAATTTTATCAACTGACAAAGTCACAACAGTAGTAATAAGATCATGCTGACTAGCAAAATATTTACAGATGCTAGAGAATGCTTTCCTTGACTCTTTGCAACCTAGTGGAGCTGGCTAATTAGATAACATTTTAGGTACAGTAATAATGTATTGCAGAACATGACAAGTCCAGTTGAATACCTTACATTGTGTACTTGATTTTTGGGATAGCTGTTCTATTCTGGGACAATTGTTTCCCTTTTCTCTTGCTCCTTACACCACGTTTTGAAAAACTACTGGTTGCTACAAAGGCACTATCATGAATAAAGCATCCGATTCAAGCCAGCTACATATTTTTTCAGCATGTATATGTGGTGGTTTTAATTTACATATTTAATTTGTATATTTTGTATGCTAGTTAAAAAAAGTAAAGGATATTTTACAAACACTATGCTCTTAACATGTTTTATTTTTTAGACTGCTAGCTCCCTTGTAACCCCTTGGCTGGGCCCCGATTAGTGAATAATATTAATTTTGGATTGTTTAATATTTACTACATATGTCAAAGTTAGTTTGTGCATTGAGAGGACGCAACACTCACCGGCGCACATCACTTTCATAGCATAACATTAGGGGGTTTGCTCGTCAGTCTCACAAGGCACAGCTGTTAATTTCTCAGCACCATTGTATGTGTCTTAATCAACCCAAACACAAGTGAATTTACAACAGCTCTCTTATTGCATGCAAGAGAAGAACTTGAAGCCTGAGCAGGTGCTTGGCTTGCTCCGATTGAGTATAAATTTCTATCTGTACCTTTTTTTTTTATTGTTTTTAGTGTTCAATGTAACCCTCAACTCATTAAGCTACCAATGAGATTCCCTATTAATGGCATCAGATGCTTAGTTGACTATCACAACATATGCAATTTTATAATGCTCAGTATTTCATGTAGTTAAATCAGTTCCATGACAAATCATTTTTCAAACCCCATGCAAACCACACCATGATTCACTTGGTCCACACCAAACTACAACTGGCGTCCTCACATCTACCTAACTGAACTGGACTTTTCTGGAAATCACATCAAAGTTCCAAAAAATTGATCCAAACAAACTAGATGTGAAAACACTTATATTCACAGCAGGAGACATGTGAATTAAAGCCCTCCCATTATGTGTAGACAATATATCTGGTGTGTGTTTACAGCAGCTATTTTTTATAACCCACAAGCATCCTTCCACCACCGGCCAAATGAACAACCTCACCCATAACTGAGGAAATGTCATTATCCATCCATCCATTATCCAACCCGTTATATCCTAACTACAGGATCACAGGGGTCTGCTGGAGCCAATCCCAGCCAACACAGGGTGCAAGGCAGGAAACAAACCCTAGGCAGGGCACCAGCCCACCACAGAAATGTTATTATACTTTGTCAATTTTTTGAAATGATGATGTGAACTTTTAAGACATCGCACAGCCCTACCTGACACTTAATGCACTCTTCAACTGCCATGCTTCGTGCAAGTATGTGAAACTGCACTTGTAAATTGTTGAAGCATTGTTCTGATGTTTTGCTTTTAAAACTTTTTTCCAGGTATTCTGAATTCTTGTGTATTTCTTTGCTGTAGGTAGTTATTTTTTTTATTATTTTTGTGTGTTTAAAACACTATGAGGGGCTCAAATTATTTCTCATTGTAACAAATAACTATTTTGGTTTTCCATGGGTGCCACTATTTTGAACATTTTTTTGTGTATCATTAGTATGTGGTTGCTAGCCTGAGACAACAGGAGATTGCAATGCATGGCATCATCTTTTGCAACAATATTAAGGTCAGTGTTGTATACTTTCTAGTTCTCGGACATTACTACAAAAACAAACTGACAGATTTAAAGTTATTCTTTTGGGTAAAGACTTCATTCAAACAACTGCTATTCTATATCCTTCAAACTCAACCTATGACCATGGATAAGGAATTAATATTTTTTTCCTAAATACCTCATTGCTGTTATTGTTTTTGATTCATAAACAGAGATGTTTGCAAAAAATAAAATAGTCAAATAATAAAAAATTGCCTAAAAGAATGAACATATAAGATATCTTAAAGCTGATGCAATAACTAAATACATTCTGCAGACAAAATGTGAGTTACAGTTAAGAACACAGACAGACAATATAGGACGCAAGTATTAACTGTATTAACTAATGCTTATAAAAAGGATGAGGAAATATGATAAAAAATCCAGCTTCTTGTATCATTATTCACAGTAGCATGCAGAAGACTCCAGTAGTGCAATTTACACTAACATAAATATGATTTTCATGAGCATCATTTTTTTTCAAGCAGAACCGCTGTATTTCAGCAGGGGTAGCATTGTTTTGCAGTAATTTGTGCTGCCACTCACTATCAGAGACTCCTACATTTGTGTCTACATTGATTTCTCAGTGCAGTCCAGTTTTCACCTGCATCACAAAAACATGTTAGTGAATGGACCCTGTGATGGAATTACAGGACATCCATTCCTCTTAACGTTCATGATACGGCCAGGATAGGCTAAGCTATGGCTCTCCTGCTACCGGTCTTGCGTTCAAAATTCTCTATACTCCAAAGCATTTTTCCTACCTGCTTTTGTGAAATTTTGATTGGTTCTTTGAGGACAATCCATATGACATTCTCATACAGAGGTGGTGTAGTAAGGGAACCAGGGTAAGTCCAGTAATGAAGGCTCTTTGGAAGGAGGCTTTTAGGATTAAAGCCAGGAAAGACTGCTTTTGAGCCCTAAACAAGAGAGGAAAAATTTACTGTATAACTGGTGTCCTAAAATCTTTTCATAAACATACTGATACAGTATGTACTGATTCAATTACGTATTAAATTTCATTCTATATGTGCCAGATTTTACATTAGATATTGAAAACATAATTACAGGATTTCAGGAAAACACTAATTTCTCTTTCGTTACCTACTCTTTATTCTCTTTCAAGTATCTGTGGAATTTCTACTATGCACAGAAATACTCTGCTCCCTCACATACACTGCTTGCCCTTTGATTGACTTAACTTGCTCAGCTAAAGAATAAACTCTGTAGCCTGAGTGTATAACATTAGTTTTATCAGCAGAGTGCACCATAACAAACTTGCCTACAAAGCACCTTTTTTATTTCAAAGATGATGCTACCATAAATAATGCTCATTGTTAAAAATACATAATTTAGAATTTTCTTTTAAAAAAAGTTCAAATTTTTTTCATAAAAATAGTTAACTTAAATCTGAAATTAATAAAAAATTTTACTTAAATATTATACACTATACCTTAAACTTCACCATGTAAAATGCATCTGTTAGCTGATGCAAACCTGGATGATCATCACCAGTCTGCAAAACAGAGGAAACAAAGTTATTTAAGAAGACAGAATAGAGAGTCCCCCTCATCCATCTGCAAAATTCCAAATCTGCAATGATGGCTGCATGTATGTAACAGAAAACATCCAAATTTTTTTGTACATTGAAATCAAATAAGACTGTATCTTTAGGTGTTTATTAGTTAAATCAAAATGGGTTGCAAAATGTACTTGTGCAATGCACAATTGATTTTTCCATAAAATGAAACAGACTATTAATTTGTTGGCAAATGGTGTACCAGACCAATGAAAGTTAATGTAAAAGTAGTTAATAAAATCTAAAATCATTTTACCCAAATACTGTTTTTTGTACCTCAAATCAGAATATGCACAGATAAAACTTCTTTACTTAAAGAGTACAGTTCATACTTCATATGATGTAAAAGGTGAATGAATAAAACATTCACAGTAAACTATGTAAAATGATGATAAGAGGAGTTTGGAGTTATGAAAATGTAAACAAACCACACATTACGTTACACTCACCGGCCACTTTATTAGGTACACCTTGCTAGTATGAGGTGCTTTCAGAACTGCCATAATTCTTTGTGGCATAGAATCAACACAGTGCTGGAAAGAATCCTCAGGGATTTTGGTCCATATTGACATGATGGCATCACAAAGGTGCTGCAGATTTTTTGGCTACACATCCATGATGTGAATCTCCCATTCTACCACATCCTAAAGGTGCTCTATTGGACTGAGGTCTGGTGATTAATGAGGCCATTTGAGCACAGTGAACTCATTTCATTTTCAAGAAACCAGTTTGAGATAATTTGAGCTTTGTGACATGGGCAATATCCTGCTGGAAGTAGCCATCAGAAGATGGGTACACTGCTGATATAAAGGTATGGATATGGTCAGCAACAATACACAGATAAGCTGTGGCATTTAAACGATGCACAGTTGGTAATAAGAGGCCCAAAGTGTGCCAAGAAATTATCCTCTACACCATTACACCACCAACTTAATGCTTTCAACTTGTTGACACCAAATTTTGATCCTATCATCCAAACGTCACAGCAGAAACCGAGACTCATCAGATTAGGCAAAGTTTTTCCAGTCTTCTATTGTCTAATTTTGGTTAGCCTGGGCAAAATATAGCCTCAGTTGCCTATTTTTAGTTGACAAGAGTGGAACCAATGTGGTATTCTGCTGCTGTAGCCTATCTGCTTCAAGGTTTGATGTGTTGTGCATGAGATGCTGTTTTGCATACCTTCGGTGTAACGAGTGGTTGAGTTACCTTTCTATAAGCTCAAACCAGTCCGGCCATTCTGCTCTAGCTTCTAGTATCAAAAAGGCATTTTTGCCCAGAGAACGGTCACTCACTGGATATTTCCCTTTTTCTGCCAATTCTCTGTAAACCTTGGAGATGGTTGTGTGTGAAAATCCCAGTAGATCAGTAGCTTCTGAAATACTCAGAATAGCCGATCTGGTACCAACAACCATGCTACATTCAAAGTCACTTAAATCACTTTTCTTGCCCATTCTTATGCTAGTTTTGAATTTCAGTAGGTTGTCTTGACAATGTCTACATGCCTAAATGCATTGAATTGGTGCCATGTGATTGGCTGAATAAATATTTGTGTTAACTAACAGTTGTACCTAATAAAGTGGCCAGTGAGTGTGTATTCTAAGATTAAAATGTTGAAAAGAAATATGAATCGATAATAAAAGTGAAACTCAGACAGGAGTCAACAGAATGACCAGGCATTATGGATTTGTTTTCTTTACTTCTCACCTCAATGAAGATGCCAATCACAGCGAGTCCATCTGGAGCAGCAGCTGCCTCAGCAAAAGTTTTATATTTTACAGCATTCCAATGAACCAAATGCAGCTAATAAAAAGATTAAAAAATAATAAATAAGGAAACTTAAACCAAACTGCTCTCACTTTCATTAAAGCCAAATTATAAAGCACAGTAATGCAAACAATACTTTATTTAAAATATTTCACAGAAATGCAAACCACTTCTTACTGCCAATTTAGCCATTTAAGTTTCCACTGCAGCAGCCATTCAATTAAGTATGCTATAGACTAAGTTGTGTTTCCCTGTTCTATACACATTTCAAATAGGACAGCATTTTTTGATCAGACAGAAATGGGCTACATCATATACCGGTATACAAAATGTTACTTCATATACTGTCCTAGAAAACTGATAAATAAACAACCCATATGGGGTGCCGTAAAGAGGAAGAGATTTGGAATTATTCCAAGGCCCTTCTGACTGACATGACCCTCAAAAATATTGGAATATATTTTTATTGGTGTTTATTGGCATGCTAATGAAAATACATCTAAAAGAATATATTTTCTTATGATTTAGAAATGAATGTTTTTTGCAAAAAATAGTAACTGACAATCTACATTGCATCCCCACCCCACACTGTTTGAGCCAGAATGGTTCAGCCCAACCTGCACAACCTTGTATTCTTGAGCAGTAATCCGCACACTTGTTTGCCAACATTCGATGCATTTTCATTGACTTTATCTAAGACAAATTCCAGGTTCCAGAAAAGTAAAGAACAGTAAAAAGCTTGAAAGGGCCAATTGGTCCACCCATGTTTTTGCAAAGAAATTTTTCTCAGTGAATGATGCAAATGAACTGGTTTATAGGATTGTTCAATCTAACCCAACAACCCAAATATCAAATAAAGAAATAATTGGAAACCAGTTCTAACAAGCAGTGCGGGCATATGCATATGCCTGTTATTAAGTAATCCATGAGGAATAAAATATCACAGTAAATAAGAAACTATGTGTTTCTGTTGTTAATGATTTTAATGCTGAACCACTTTTTTTAGAAGAGTACCTGTGTACAAACATTGTTAATGCACCTCACTAAATCACTTGTGCCCTGATGTCACATGCTGATTCACATGTATAGCTTGTCAGATTAAATGAAACTATTCAAACACAATTCAAATTTATTTAAAAAAGGATTTAAAAGCAAAAGAAGCACTTCATTGTAATAGAATAGTTCCTTGTTTTATGTTACACTAATTTTGGTATCATGTTATTCCAAAAAGGTATGCAAAGCTGCTGTATTATGCAGATTTGGTTTTGCATATTAATTGCATGATCATCCTTGTAATTTTTCAATGGTCAGTTTCTTATTTTCATTAGAAAAATCAATAGCCATACCGCTTTACAATGATAAGGAATGTTTTGTTTCCATTACCATTTTCCTCTTTTTGACATACAAGTTAACTCAGAAGATTTTTCATAAGCACTTCTCCTGTACCCTAAAATGAATCGGTCTGCATCCGATCCTGTTTCAAGTCACTCAAATATGAGATTCTGGACTGTTGTTTAATAGTATGACATTCTCATTAATACAAATGAAAAATAACTGTCATAATTCTGATATTCCTTATATTATTTTCAAGCTTTAAAATCCCTGCTGTTCCACACTCTATAAAGCACTTTATATAGTATCTTTCTAACCTACTCAAATTGTAAGTTATTAACTAACTAAAGAGCCTTTTCAGTGTCAGTAATCTATATTTTGATACTTAAAGCAACATATAATGTCACAGAATTAGTCTTTCTCTTATGTGGCTGGTGGCTTCACACATAATACCTAGAACGATAAGTCATAATTAAAAATATTCAGGCCACATTTATTATTGGTTTGCTGTATCCACAAAAGAGAAAAAAGACAGTTTAATTCTGTCTGTTCTTCAATGACTCCAAGTTTATCACTCAGCTGCAGGCTGAGTAGATTACTCAACCTATATCCTATAGTAAAACATTAATTGGGGTCAGCAAAATCTGTTTATTTTACACCAGATGTATTTTTTAAGATAACCACATCCTAAATATCTTGCCATTTTCTTCAAGATTTTGCTCTGTAGCATTTAACTACTTGTACATGTGTAATGACAATAAAGTTGAATCTAATCTAATCTAATCTAAACATTTTACAGAATTTAAGTTGCTTTGAAAACAAAACTAACGATGAAGACTAAACACTTACAGATCATTACAATTCAACATTTAGTTATTTCAATTGGGAGACATGAGCATAGGCATGATCTTATTTGACTGAGTCACAGTGCCTTAATTTATATAAAAGTAAGAGTCTAGCTTATTTAAAAAATTCTGGGCCAACTCATCAGAGCTTCATATTCTTTTTACAGAGTGCACTTGTACAGGGTTTTGAAGGCAAGTAACAGTTGCCCAAGTATTGCTGTTATTTTTCCATGCTGTTTTTTGTTATTGATGTTCCCACCATTACCATAATAATATTCTATTTAAAAAACATTTACAAACAAGTAGCTCCTAGAATTTTTAACCTAAGTTTAAATATTTACTTATTTTTAATTTGAATATACAAATGTTATTTTTTGGATAATTTGACAGCACTAGGAAGTATGAGGCTTATACCAGCCTCTATAGATGAAGTTATCAATAGCTTTGAATGAGAGGTTGGTTTGCGGAGTACACAAGGTACAGGGATGGTTTGGTCTGGGTGACAGCCCAACAGAATATCTTTTTTATGGGGTCCAAAATCGGTAGTGGTGCCCCAGACCCCACATTTCTATTTCCTACTCTTTTTATTCTATTTCAGTCAAGTGTAAAACTGAACAATTGAGTGCAAGTCAAAAGCCAACCTTGGGAGAGACATCACCCCACCTAAGGGCACAATTAGCATAATGTTTTGACTAGTACTAATATCTTCAAGATATTTGAGTAAACCAGTGCACCCAGAGAAAATCCATGCAAACTTGACAAGAACGCATATAGATGGTGACCAAGCTTGAAAAAGTTCACAGTACAATGGACTTATAAGGCATCAACATTAGCCATTGTGTCACTGGTAAATAAATCAATTGAACAGAATTAAACACATCTTATGCATCCCTCCTCTGGGATCACAATGTTGTCATGGAGGAAGCCGCATGAATGAGCAGAGTTATGCTATCAAGATCTTTACACTCATGACATAATTACCTATGGCTAATTGGTCTAAAGAGAGGGGTCAGATAATGAAGATAAGAAGGCACCTGGTGAACAGATAATCCTGGAGGCACATGTTGGCGCACCATTAAACAGGTGATGAGTAACATCAGCAGTGAAAACATTTAGATGACATAGACAAGACTTTGAACACTCAGTTCACTAGAAGGGATGGAGTAGTAGCATGTAAGGAGTATGGCTGAACTTGAAAGTCAGATAGACTTTTGATTCACTTGTTGTCTTGTCCTAAGGGGAGTACTGATAAGCAGATGGCTACAAGACATGAAATTTCAGTTTGTGCCCAAATGCATTAAAGAGAGGGTAACTCTGCTATCTTTGTGTATGTGTGAAACAGTAAAGTATATGACTGATGCAGATCAGGTAAAAATTGATGCTCAAAAAGATACCACTGTTTGGATTTGGGCCTCAAAGAAACCATCAAGTTCTCCTTTTCAGTCAGCATAAATGAAAAACATCTACAAGACAATTCGCCTCACAACACTTAAGGAGCTAAAACTTTACACATACATGGATCTGTGCACATCTCTCTATTATAAAAAGAAATCCTGGAAGGCAAAAGCAAGGTGACGATACGTGATCTTCTCGGGAGTTCTCAAAACACATTTAAAAGACCTGCGAGACAAAAGACACTTGCCACGGAGCGTCTCTCGGGGACCATAAACATGAGACATGGTGCCAAGAGACTGTGCCATCTGGGCCGTCTCGCGGGGACATGGAACATGAGATTCTTGCAAGACAGGCCCTACTTACAAAAGATATCATATAAGCACAAATCCATTTTAAAACAGTCAGTCGTGTAAAAGCACGTAGTTCACATAGATCCTATGCTCCTATAAAGCGTATAAGGACAATACAGAGAATAGAGACCCAAAGGCAGTGGAGAAAAAAAAGGCAGATAAGAGATTATGAAACCAGTAAAATTTGAAAGTATTGCAGCGTCCCAGCCAGGTTGCAGCCTTTTTGGTTTTAAGTGATTGTTCGGTCCGATTGAGGGAGGGCGGAGTACAGCACGGTAGACTGATAGCGGGGTAATGATTGATGCGGTAAGAGGGGTGCGAGACGCGGGGGATGAGGGGTTGGAGAAAGTGGTAGAAAGTTGTGTTTGGGGTTACGAAGTCAGTGATTGTTCAAGTAAAACTTTTGTGACACTTTATCATGTCAGTCACTACAGTATAAAAGAAAAGACAGAAAAGATTGCATTATCGCAAAACAAATGGTTATTAATCATCAGAACCAGGTGCAATTGAAAAAAGAGAAGGACAAATTGAGGTCAGAAATAAAAGGCAAAGAGTAGACAACAAAGTCTTTTCGCATTCGCATCATTCAATGCACAAAACGTGGATTTACACAATAATAAACCATACGCTATGAGAATCTGTGGTCCTGGAACAGTTAAAGCAACGACAAGTTGAATTTCAAAGAATACACAATTCGGTCAGGTGTATATTTATGATCACGGAGAAGCGATGCAAATTTTAACAGGCAAAAAGAAAGGTAATGTATATATTTCACTCATAAAATTCCACACCAAAGGAGATTGTGATATGCCAGTCATATTAAAATGTTTACAGTTTACTGCTTTTGCTCTGACAATCAATAAATCACAGGGACAAACATTAGAAAAAGTCGGATTATTTATTAGAGAAAAAAAAACAATATTCACTCACGGGCAGTTATACATTGTGTTGTCACAATGTGTCTCCAAAAAATATTGTTTTTAATGAAGCTTTAAAGTAAAAGTGCAAATAATAAAATTGAAACAATTCCAAAGAAAAAAAAAATTAAAATTGTATATCCGATTAACCAAACACAGGGGTTGGCGAGCGAAGTGAGCAGGGGGCAAAGCCCCCTAGTATTATATATTAACAAATGAAAGTTTAAAAGGCCCTCACAAATTACAACAAAGTAAAAACAGTCATAGGACAGTAATTATCAATAGTCACTGATGGGTGAAAAACATTAGCAGCTATTTATTTGCTGTGATATGTTAAAAAGTCGCAAGTAAGCTACAAGACTTGTGTGGCATGGTAAAAAATTAAACTGATAAGCTGATATTAACAATTAACAAAAAAATGACAGGTAAATCTATACAAATAAAAGGCAAAGCCCTCACTGACTGACTGACTCACTGACTCATCACTAATTCTCCAAGTTCCCGTGTAGGTAGAAGGCTGAAATTTGGCAGGCTCATTCCTTACAGCTTCCTTACAAAAGTTGGGCAGGTTTCATTTCGAAATTCTACACGTAATGGTCATAACTGGAAGCTATTTTTCTCTATTTACTGTAATGGAGTTGAGCTCGAAAGCCGTGGGGGCGGAGTTTCATGTGACATCATCACGCCTCCCATGTAATCACGTGAACTGACTGTCAACGCAGTACGTAGAAAACCAGGAAGAGCTCCAAAAAGCGCTGAAGAAAACATGCATTATATAATTGAGAAGGCAGCGAAACAATAAGAAGCGAGCGAGTGACAATATACAACCATATTCATGAGTGCTGCTACTTCGGAAACAAAGCAAGGTGTAAACCTAAAGTTTAAATTAAGTTCATAGACAGGCTGCCGCTGGCGTTTGTCATGCCCACGGGTAATGCGGGATACAAGTTTAATGAGAGGACGCAGGATATAAACGAGAGTTTTGATCACTTTGTAACTAAGTTAAAATTGCACGTGAATTATGCAAATTCCGAGAGACTATGTTTGTGGGGTATTGACAGTTAAGGTGGGTGGGGGAGTCACGTCATCATCTCCCCTCCCATTCACCTCATTTCGCTCTGAGCTGAGCTCCGCAGCTAACGTGTTATGGAAGCAGGTTTGTGACGTTGCCACCAAATACTCACAGAAAAATCCACAAGTTAATACACACGCTGTCTCTACAGTTTCTCCACACTGAATCTTCCAGGCACTACTTACAAAAGGTTACATTGACAATCGTGTTACGTTATTTTTAAAATGTTTCCTTTTCTTAGCACAAGCACAAAAAATCACGCATTTAATCACACTTTGCATTACAAACAAAGGGGAACTTTGCAATGCATGATTTCCTGGTACACCGATTACATTGATCAGCGTTTCCCGATTCATTTTACCCTTGCACCCCCTTGGTTTGAGAAGAAGTATGAAAAAATATGAGATTAACACAGAAAAACAGATCACCAATTGAAGCTTTATGAATAATCGATTCGCCATCAATAATTGTTTTGGTAAAGCCATACTCAGTGTAATCCTACTTCCATTTTATAATTTTTCCGCCACTAGCCATGATTAAATGAACGGTAAAAAAGTAAGAGCGAAGCAAGGGTGACTTATTCAGGTAGGCGACAGCTCAATAGCTCGAATTTGGATATAAGTGGGTTCTATTTAGTCGCCAGAAATATCTTTTTTGAAAACTTTTATATATAAAGTCATTCCCGAATATATAAAGTCAAAACTTGATTATATAAAGTCATTGTCGGAATAAATAAAGTCAAAACTTGTTTCTGAATATATAAAGTCAAAACTTGAATATATAAAGTCATTCCCAAATATATAAAGTCAAAACCTGAGTATATAAAGACGGCGTTGGAATATTTCTGAATATATAAAGTAAGCGCTGGAATATATAAGGTCAAATCTTGAATATATAAAGTAAGCGCTGCAATATATAAAGTCAAAACTTCAATATATAAAGTCAGGGTCGGAATATACAAAGGCAGCGCTGGAATATCCATCCATTTCCCAACCCGTTGAATCCGACCACAGGGTCACGGGGGACTGCTGGAGCCAATCCCAGCCAACACTGGGCGCAAGGCAGGAACCAATCCTGGGCAGGGCACATGCATCATTTTCAAAACATTAACCGAACAGTGTTTTTTTAATTTATTTTTCTGAATACGTTTTTGTTAACTTCGTCGTTTCAATCAAATAATCAAATTCAATCAATAGATTTTGACTTTCACTTTATATATTCAGGAGTGAGTTTATATACTCCGATATTGACTTTATATAATCAGGAATGACTTTATAAATTCCAACGCTGACTTTATATATTCAGGTTTTGACTTTATATATTCAAGCGCTGACTTGATAGATAGATAGATAGATAGATAGATAGATAGATAGATAGATAGATAGATAGATAGATAGATAGATAGATAGATAGATAGATAGATAGATACTTTATTAATCCCAAGGGGAAATTCACATAATCCAGCAGCAGTATACTGATACAAAGAAACAATATTAAATTAAATAGTAATAAAAATGAAAAAATTTAAAATAAAATTAATGTTAGCATTTACTCCCCCGGGTGGAGTTGCACAAGAGTTGCATAGTGTGGGGGAGGAATGATCTCTTTAGTCTGTCAGTGGAGCAGGACAGTGACAAAAGCATATTATATATATATATATATATATATATATATATATATATATATATATATATATATATATATATATATATATATATATATATATATATATATATATATACATATATATTCAAGTTTTGACTTTATATATTCAGAAAAAAGTTTTGACTTTATGTATACCGACGATGTATGTATTTATGTATGGCGAACGAGAGTAAATAAACGTGTGGTGGTTGAGAACAACATGTCCGCCTGTCTGTGTCCGGGTCAACTTCCACAATATATATATATATATATATATATATATATATATATATATATATATATATATATGCCAGCAACACTCATGACAATGGCAAAACAATTACATTGTCAATCATGTTACGTTATTATTAAAATGTTTACTTTTCTTTTAACTTCTCCGCTGCCAAGCGGGTATTTTGCTATATATATACAGTATATATATATATATATATATATATACAGTATATATATATAGATATAGATATATATATATAGATATGAGAACAACACTTATATCAATGACAGAACAATTACATTAACAATCATGTTACGTTATTTTTAAAATTTTTCCTTTTCTTTTTCATAACTTCTTTAACACACTACTTCTCCGCTGCGAAGCGCGGGTATTCTGCTAGTTTAGAATATACTGTACAGTATATACAAAAAAAGTCATGAATTTTATTTGTCAGGATATTTCACTACATAATAACTGTTTCTGACATAGAATTTTAATAAATTTACACAGCATTTGACATTTATAGTCACATATCTACAGTAGGCTGAAATACCACGTCTTGGACAATCCACCTTAATTATGCAATGATGCAAGATGTAATTTTAGTGATGGGGATGGAATGTAAGTGTTTAAGTTGGCAGGATGAAAGTTTTACATCAGAAGTGGAAGATGTTTAAAAAAACAACAATAATAATAATAATAAAGAAAAAAAGAAATAAGTCCCAGGCAGCAAGTTAGGAAAAAAACTTGAGAAAATTACCCACTGAAAAATTATCACGAATGAGAAGTTTAAAATCTTCAACAATTACTATTGTATTATTGTGCAGCCCTACTAGTAAATCACCTAACCAATTCGGAAGATCAGGCACACCAGCAAAGCCATTTCGCTGCAAAAGTGAGAAAAGCTTTAGACTTATTAGGCATATTGTTGAAAGGTGGAAGGGGCTTTTTGATTAAACCTGTGGATGGTGGTTGCAGTGGTGCCAGCACCAAAAAAATCAGGTGGAAATGGTGGTTGACTGAAGTTCATTAGACAAACTAGACATTGTTGTGGTGTCTCGGTTAGCATTAGTCTTCAGTGTTGTGTAGAAACCAAGGAGAATACACTGCACTGGAAGACTATGGTGGTTGTCCCCATTTTCAAAAATGAGGACAAGAGGATGTCTTTCAGTTATCAAGGTATGATAATTACCATTTTTCCCAGAGTGCAGATGACCTTACCATTGAAAAATAGGCCAAATTTGTCTCTTTACAAGTTCTGGACTTTTACAAGTAATATGTACGTATTTTCTGGACCTCCAGAAGGCACATTATCAGAACAATAGAACTCTAGTATTTTGTGGGCAATATTGCAAGATTATGTTGGTCAGAGACTGTTTCTGAATGCAATTTGCCAGGCAGATTTAGTTTAAAGTGCCATTTTTTTAAGACTGGTAAAACAACTCTGCCAAAGAGTTGCATATGCTCTTCGCTCCTACCACACACCAGCACACTCTTTGGATTGTTTTTTGTTTTCCTATTTTAAAAATGGAGCTGCAAAGCAGAGCTATTTTTTTGCTTTGTTCACATGAGACAGAAACAGCATATAGCAAGTAGCTTTCTAACTTTGCCTTACTGATTATAGCTACAAGGTAAAGAAAACCATAACTCTCCAGTAACAGCACTGACAGGACTTATAAAAATATGTGTCAATAGCAGATCAGAGGAAGATAATGACAACCAGAAGATGACATGGTCAGCAGAGTAGCCTCCTTTTGTTTTGGATAATCATTAGATCTCATGGTCTGATGAGGGAGCTACTTCTGCTTTGGCAACAATGAAACACTGCGTTTTCTGAAAGAAGAATTATAGAATTATATTAATAGAAGAGAGCTGCTTTTCCTTTTTCACTTATTTCAGTCCCTTTAAATTACTCAACTTTCTCGATATTTTATAAGCTATTAAATAATTGCATTTTGTCAGATGATTAATAGCAGCACATACAGACATAGCCAAAAGTTTTGAGAATGATACAAATATTCATATTCAAAAAGTTTGCTGCCTCAATTTTTATATTGACAATGTGCATATACTCCCGAATGTTATGAAGAGTGATTGGATGAATTGCAATTAATTGCAAAGTCCCTCTTTGCCATGAAAATTAACTTAATCCCCCAAAAACCCATTTCCACTGGTGTTGTGAGGAAGGCTTCAGGGCACCCAAGAAAGTCAAGCAAGAGCCAGAACTGTCTCCTAAAGTTGATTCAGCTGCGGGATTGGGGCACCACCACTGCAGAGCTTGCTCGGGAATGGCAGCAGGCGGGTGTGAGTGCATCTACACGCACAGTGAGGCAAAGACTTTTGGACAATGGCCTGGTGTCAAGAAGGGTAGCAAAGCAGCCACTTCTCTCCAAGAAAAACATCAGGGACAGACTGACATTCTGCAAAAGGTACAGGGAATGGACTGCTGAGGACTGGGGTAAAGTCATTTTCTCTGATGAATCCCCTTTCCGTTTGTGTCTCGGAGGAACAAAACATCAAAACTTTGGGTCCATGGCCAGTAAACTCCCCTGACCTTAATCCCACGGAGAAGTTGTGGTCAATCCTCAAGAGGCGGGTGGACAAACAAAGAAAACACCAAGCATTGATTATGCAAGAATGGGCTGCCATCATTAAGGATTTGACCCAGAAGTTGATTGACAGCATGCCAGGGTGAACTGCAGAGGTCTTGTAAAAGAAGGGCCAACACTTTGCATAAACCTAATGTAATTGTCAATAAAAGCCTTTGGAACTTATGAAATTCTTGTAATTATACTTCAGTATACCATAGAAACATCTGAAAAAAAGATCTAAAAACACTGAAACAGCAAACTTTGTGAAAACCAATACTTGCGTCATTTTCAAAACTTTTGGCCATGACTGTACACTGTATATGGGGACTGAAGCTCCTGGACTAATGGAAGATGTGCAAAGGACACAGAAGGACTGGGTGCTTTGGTCTTTCATTGAGGAAAGAAGTGGGAAGTACTCTTCATCACATGCTCAGATGCCCATGGTGGGGATTGCCCATGCTGGGGAGATAATAATGGCAGAAACTTAGGATATATATTGTTGATCTATATATGTCTGATTCCAGGGGCTAAATATCAGTTTATACCTCATAAAACATTATTATTTTTTGCACTTGGACTCGGTTTTCCCAAGAATAATTATTTGATTCTGATTTAAATTATGTCAAACATGACATATGTACTTATGCTAATGTAATATTTTCAAATGTGTAAAAAAACACAGAGGTTACAAAGATAAGCTACTTGTTTGCCCCTTCTTCAGTATTTTAACTGTAAGATTACTTCTTTGTTCTTCACATACATTATTTATATATTTTGCTTATAATAATATAGATCATAGAGGAGTTAAATAGACATGCCAATATAATGTACATTTCTTGCATTAAAAACTTACTACCACATTCATAACCCGCATTAGTATCTAGTTTATTGTACATAATATAGGGTTCATCCTGTAGTTACTTTATAAAGCACCGTCCTATAACACCTGTAGCATCTAATGCCAAGCTCTTACCTCTGAGGCATAGGATTTGCCATTCACAGTGTGCTCCGAGCCATGTGTATTCTTACCACCCCAATGGAAATGGCATTGTTTTAGCCTATATGGTACTTGCAGGGGACCTGACTGGATCACTGTCAACACAGACAGACAAAGAATATTGTTAAAAAGACTACACCAGGATGAAATAACAAGGTACCTACTTAAATCTAACATAGGAACGTAAACAAGCAATAGATAATACAACCCTTTATTTTCAATTAATTATTCATTCAATTTGTATCTTATGACGGCATTCAATGAAGCAGTTCACAACAGAGTGGAAGACAGGTCAAGCAGACATCGTACCCCTACTGCAACTTTAAAATGCTTGACCTAAAGTGACATATAATGTACACTATTAACAGGAATTACTACAAATCCTCAGGTTAACTTGCTGACAAAAATTGCACTCAATGATTTGTATACAGTGAAAAATGAATATGTTACAATATGTGGAATAAACACAAGATTCTCTTAATGAAGAGTTAAAAAAACAGATATGTCATTAATGATGTACAGCAGTATCAAAAGTACACCAGTGATTAAATAACCTGCATAAATTTGACATAGGCACAAAAACGGTGCACCTAAAGAAGCACTAAAGAACCATAAGAATATACTGTATGCCCAGAGCTGTAATTAATAGGCATCATTTACAGAGAGAAGTCTCAAGTCGACTTCACCAAATCTATACATAAAACTTACACAAAAAACATACAATCTTAAATTAGGAACCTGGTGTCCAATGTCTCATTATCTAATGTGAATAACTGAAATGAACAGAGGTACTACTGTTAACTCACAGCACCTGGACCCTAGATCTATTGTTGGCTAGGGTGCAGCAGGCATTGTTATTTCTGAATGTGTGGCTGTGCTTGTGTGTGAACTGATTGCTTCATCCAGGGTTGAACCCTGCCTTGCCCTTAGTACTTCTGAGATAGATCCAGCCTCCCATGTAAGCAGGTTTAAAAGTGAATACATTATTTACTACTAGCAGAATACCGTTATTGCAAAAATATAAATTTAGGCAAAAGACAGTGGTAATGATACTTGTTTTATGTCCATTAATTAATCACAAACTTAAAAATAATATTTTATAGTGAAAAGTAAAGCAAAAAATATCTCTTTGCATTAGTGAGGGTTGAAGAGAGATGGATCTGTGTGTAAAAACAGCTCATAAGACCAGCTATTAAACTGCTCACAGGTATTTGGGGGAAGGGTAACTCACCACCTGGCTGCCGAGTTGATGTCTGACGTTTAAACAGGCCTGACAAATACTTGCGACAGCACGGAAGGGCTTTAAAAAAATGCATCCACAGAAACTGGAAGCGCGGCGTCAGTTCTGAAAAGGAGGATATAGGACGGATTGCAACAAAGACGCACCACTAATTAACAAAGCTATAGCATGATAAAGTAATACACTCAACCTGCCGAAGCTTCATACACAAATTATTTTTTTCTTAACATCTTACAGGAGTGCCATTTAATCTCTGATTCAAATAGGTTAATGCTAAATTGTAGACAGAAATTTCCTAAAAGCACTCAGTTGATGGGTTAAATTCCCAGGTTACTGGAAACTATTAAAATTCTGGGTTTAATTTCCACTGAACCTAATGAGTTATTATCGGTTAACATTACCACAGGGATTAGAGTCAAAGGCACATTCAAGCAATATACTGTAGATTAGATTAGTTCTTTTACTCCAGGATCTGATGCTTATTTAAATTGAGTGGTAAAAGCAACATCTCTGTATTGTAAAAATGACTTTCAAACACACGCTTCTGTCTTAACAGCATTAGGCATAAAACATTAGCTCACATATAATTTAAGCACCAATATATGATATTATATAGTATTTGCTGTGGATAATTACTTCTGTAACATGAGCTTATATCAAGTATCCCAGAGTTTTCTTCAAGATAATTGAGAACTTTGATTATCAGCAGTTGCACTTAAGATGTTTGATAAATGAGAGACCATTCAGTCCATCAAGTTTATTTGGATAACTAATAATTAAGTTGACCCAGTATTTCATCCAAACTTTTAATCTCGCCTGTTACTAATTAAGACAATGTCAATATAAGGATAACAAACTGTAGCTACCTCTGGTTCTGTCTGTTAAAACACCTACCTGATCTGTGAAGTTATTGTCATTATAAAGTGAACTGACTGGATAAATTCCATTTCCATATTCAATGTATAAAATAGCTTAAAAATAAAATAACCAGAAAGCTACCCTGATTAAGGCTAATTAGGTTTGCTAATACTGTATTCTGAAGTTAGTCTGAATTTGTTGCTACTATAGGTGGATCATTTTACTGTTAAGCTGAGGACCATAGTGGGCACTGTAGCTCCTGAAAAAACTTCCATCATCAAAACATCATAGATTTGAGAAATGTGTAAACGTAGGGCTGATCTGAATGTCCCTAAAGTCCTTCTCTCTACAACGCTGCTTTGTAATTTATTCAATGTGTCTATGGCTTTTTGCTTAAAGAAAAACTTTTACATATTTCTACAGAATCTGCTTTTAACAAGTTTCCAACAATGTCCCCATGTTCCCGTTGCTGAAGTTGACTTAAAGTAACAACAGGCATCTACTGTACTAATTCCTTTCATAATTTTAAAAACTTCAATCATGTCCCCTCTTAATCTCAGTTTTCTTGAACTGAAAAGGAAAACTCCTTCAATCTCTCCCTGCTCATACATCTTAGTCCCTGGATCAGCCTAGTTGCTTTTCTCTGGACGTTTTCTAGCACTGCTATAGCTTTTTTGTAATATGTACACCAAAACTGAACATGGTACTCCAGGTGAGAACTCACTACTGCATAATATAACTTAAGCATAACTTGTACTCTTGACTTGTACACACAATATATGGCCACACATCACAATATATAACCTAAAATACTATGAGCTTTCTTGATTGTTTCTGTGCACATTCTGGGTATGGATAGTGATGAGTCCACTCTGACCCGAAGGTCCTTCTCATTAGCTGTACTTTCAGGTTTCAGACGTACCATTGCCTTATCAGATCTAAGACTTTTCCTTCCTACATGTAATACTTTACTTTTAATTACATTAAATTTTATATACCAAAAATCTGTTCAAGCCTGTATGGTGTCCAAGACCCTCTTTGACAACTTAGTTGATTCTACATTATCTGCCCTTTCAGTGGCCCCATCACCTAATCCTGAAAAAATTCACCTAACACTAACCCCTTTGCTGCCTGTGTTGTGTTTGAGCCAATTTGTACCCACCCACAGATTTTGCCCCAAATTTCCATTTATTCTAATTTTAACACAAAATTTTCATTTGGTACCTTATCAAAAGGTACAGCGCAGTGGTGCAGTGGGTAGAGCTGCTGCCTCGCAGTTAGGAGACCTGGGTTCACATCCCAGGTCCTCCCTGAGTGGAGTTTGCATGTTCTCCCTGTGTCTGTGTGGGTTTCCTCCGGGTGCCCCAATTTCCTCCCACAGTCCAAAGACATGCAGCTTAGGTGCATTGGCGATTCTAAATTGTCCTTGGGGTGTGTGTGCGCCCTGCCAGGGGTTTGTTGGCTGGGATTGGCTCCCGTGACCCTGTATTTAGGATATAGCGGGTTGGATAATGGATGGATGGACACCTCTCTCATCATACTTTTGCTTCCTCATAGAGCTCTAGCATATTAGTGAAACATAACCTTCCTTGTCTGAACACATGTTGACATGTGCTCCTCAATTTTTTCCTTTCCTTAATAATTCGTTCCATTAATTCACCTGTGATGCATGTTAAGCGTACTGGTCTATAGTTACTTAGATCAGCTTACTCACCCTTTTTGTACAACAGGATAATATCTGCTAGCCTCCAGTCTATAAGAATTTCTTTAGTGTGCAGAGATTTTCGACAAATATGTGTCAATGGTTTCTATATGTACTCAATAACTTCTTTAAGCACCCAAGGATAAATTCTATCATAACCAGGTGATGTGTTATATTTTAGTCTATTTAATCCAACCAGTACTTCTCTCCCTATAATTTCCAAGTCACTTATTAGTCCTTAGTAGTCCCTTTTAACTTTTGGGAGGTTATTGAGTTCACATGTATAAACTTCAATAAAATGGAAGTTCAAAGCATTTGCTATTTCACTGTCTGTATGTTCTGGCCTGGTTTTGCCTTTCCTTATACTCTTCACCTCTTTCTTGATGGTTCTTTTTCTACTGAAACACTGAAAGAATTTCTTTCTGAAATATTTCTCTCCAGCTGTCTTTTCTTTTAGCCTCCCTAGTATCCTTAGTAAATGTTGCTTCATATGCCTTACAGTTTGCACTGGAGTTACTAGTCTTGTAAGCCTAATACTGCTGTTTTTTAATTTGTAATTTCCTCTTTAGCTCACTATTTATTGTCATTTAAGTTTTTGTAATTTGTTGCTCCCTCTAAATTTTGGGATAGACTTGTCCTACATTAAATGTAAAATACATTAAAACCTGCCCCACATCTCCTCAACTATCTCTACATTTAAAAGCTTTATCACAATTTATCTTACTCAAGCTTTGGTGCACCTGGTTAAAGTTTGCCCTAGTGAAATTAAATGTAACTGTCTGTGTTTTAGAATATGCACACTGCCAAATATATATGATAGCTATTATATTGTGATCACTAAATATGAAAAGTTTAATCGCCTTTACCTCTTCAATATATCCTGATTATTATAGAATAGTAAATCGAAACCGGCTTCCCCACTTGTTGGTGCTTTAACATACCGTGTTAAAAAACAGTCATTGATCATGTCTAAAACTCCTGTCCTTATGCTCCACTATTTGTAAAGGTAGCCCAGTTAAGCCCCCCCATGACTATAATGTCCCCCTCTAAACTTGCCTTTTTAATATTATTAAAACTTAAACTATTGTCTGAATTAGCAGGTCTATAACACATTCGATATATGAGGCCTCAATTCCTAATGCTAGATTTGCCTTGGCAAACATCTTCACTAAGATGTGGTTCACCATTTAACTAAAGAAACCTTGCATTTAAATTCTGTATTACACAAATGGAAACTTCCCCATCTTTTTGGTTTTGCCCATCTTTCCTAAATAATGTGCACCCATCTATGTTATACTCCTTCCTGCCCATCTCTACTATTAAGCCAAATTTCTGTTATTCCTATTATATCAAAGTTATGTTCACCTACATATCCTGTAATTCCAAATCATTTATTTTATTCTTAATACTATTAGCATTAAGGATTTTTAACATATTACATATTCTATTATGGAAGTTTAACTTTGGGCTAAAGATTAAGTTACTGTGTGTATTTGATATACTATTGTTCATCCCTTAATATGAAGTTCTAAACCTGGCCTGTCCTAAACTCTTCCTTCCATTCCCTAGTTTAAACAATCTTTGGCAAACCTACTAATACTCCTCCCCAAAATATTAGTACCTCTTCTGGTACCTCTTCAAAAATAACCTGTCATGGCAGAACAAGTCTCATCTGTGCCAAGATAAATGTCCTAAAGTTTTAAATTCTTTGAACTTTAAGAACATTGCTTCGTTTTTACCTTTTCAAGCTACAATTTGCCAGTCATTCTGGCAAACGGATTTTTGTGCATGTAAAGATTCTTTTTTTTTTTTAAACTTAAAAAAACTGAGCCCTGTTGTGGGCCTGTGAAGGCCTTGCAGCCTTCCTTTTGAGTTTTGGGGCAGGGTGCCTGGGATGTGGCTTGTTTAAAGGGCAGAACCAATGAGATTCTGGTGTGATTTTTTTAGCTTGTTCACTCAGTTTTGCAATTTTGTGCTGTGATTTGTAATAGCAGGAAATCTGCAAGTGTTACTTTCAACTATTTATCAAACCCACTTCCATCAATGGAATGAACCCTGAAAACTTCAAGAGATCAACATGAGTTTTTTCAACATTTTTAAAATGATAAAATAAGCAATAATAGATACAGCCCTCAAAAATAAACCTTACTGAACATCAGAGTGCACAAAACATTAAATTAAACATTACAAAAATTGGATTACCTCATTAATAATCACTCAACTTAAAATGTCCATTTGTGTCCTTGATCCTGTCTCTGATACATTAATTGACAGTGTACAAGAAACAGTTAACTGCCATTTTTCCAGTTTCTTTAAATACTGTAGTAATTAAAATACCACTTAAGACTCATCTTTAAGCTTTTAAGTATTCTAGTTTTTTTCTAGAATGTTAATGTGTGTAGACATGGGAATTACCCAAGTCGAGCTACAAATGAGAGGCTAGAATTTTGGGAGGGTTTATAAAGAATGATATCATCATGGTTTATGTGTTTTACCTTACCATGTGCACATACTACTATTACCTGATATTTTCTCTCCAATAACCTTTCACTTTACTAATTCACTAATTCAACAATACTGATATAATAATGTTTGGATTTTTAAGCATTATTATATTGGTTTTGTTGAATTAGTGAATTTCAAAGTAATTCAGGATGTTTTCATTTAAATAAAATTCTTTAAAGCCATCTTCCTAACATGCTTTAAATATCTGTTTTGTCGGATTGTTGGATAAATTTTCAACTTAATTAAATTTTCAATGTAATATACTCTTGGTGTTTAAACTGCCTAAATCTGTCCCTTCTTGTTTATGTATGTCCAAATTTTACACCTTTCTGTGTGAAATCAGTCTTGTCAGTTTTAAATTGCTCTTTATTTCAGAACTCTTGTAACCCAGTCCTTGTTGTGCTGTTTTCACATCAAGGCACTCTTGAAGCATGCACAAATCTGTTTCTGAACTGCATCATGAGATAAAAGTGGCAATAATGAAAGCCTGTGTATGTATTTGTGTGTGTCTGTGTGTGTGTTTTAGCTTTTATTTTTCTGTAAATACAATTCTCTTGCCTCAAACACAAAGCATTTCCTGACATGACTTCTACTGCCAGACCTAAGAAGGACACATTCCTTGGGTGGCCAAGCACATGCCAGAGGGAGCAGGATACCTGGAGAAGCCCACTAAAGCTGCTCCTCCACATCGAAAGGAGTTAGTTGAGAAGGTTCAAGCATCTAATCAGGATGCCTCACTCAGGTGGTGTTTCGGGCATGTTCAACTGGGAGGCGGCCTTGTGCAGACCCTGGACATGCTAGGGAGATTATATCACTTGGCTTGCCTGGGAATGCCTCGGTAATGCCCTCCCCCCCTCCTGGCAAGTTGGAGGAGGTGGCAGAGAAAAAGGACATCTGGGCATCTTGTCTTAGATTGCTGCTTCTGTGACCTGAACCCTGATAAGCGTCAAAAAGTGGATGGATGGATGGTTTTTGACAAAATGCTCAGTGGGTGCTAGGTTGTCTGTTGGAATGGAGGTTTGTTTCCCTCAGAATCTCACTGACTGGAGTTTTTATATTCCTCTCCTCACTTGCCATCTGACCATAGCACCATACTTACCACTATAACCATTACACACTTAAACAATAAGCTTAAATAATTCAAATTTAAGACATGCATAAGTACTCTCCCATTTCTGCTATATATTTGTCTATGTGTATTTTATTATTTTTACTTATTTTTAATAGATTAATTTATATATTTTATTTGATTGTTTTAGTTCTTGTAAAGCACTTTAAGCTGCATGTTTTATATGAAAATATGCTATATAAATAAATGTTGTTCTTGTTGTTAAGATGAGGCCTTATTACTATCTTTTGCTCTTTTTCCTAGCAAAGTATTACTAGAACTTTATTTCTCCTGCCAAACAATGAGTAAAAAAAGTTTCTTCCATAATGCCATATCCCATAACACGATGGTCCTGCTACACATGGAGTTCAGCAACCCGTAATCAATCTACCAATAAACTATGTTCGCTGTTCCATGTAATAGAAGAATAAAACAGAGTGAAAAAGAGAAACTACTAATAACCTAGATAAGCATTGACAATATACAGTTTATTTAATGCACATCTCATTTTTCAATTGAGACAGTCAAGTATGGAAATTCAACTGCAATGTTCAGAGTTACTTGCTGCTCCTTTAAACCTGAAAACAGCTAAATATAATGTGATTATTTGTCAAAGAAATTTCTGGCACAATTTTTGTGATTTTTAACCTGCAGGGTTCACTGAACATTAAAACTAGTGATGTGATCTCTAAGCATTGATGGTGCCCCTCTGGAGAAAAGTTTCACATTACATATTGATATACAGTTTCTGTGAGTTTTGAACTTAAATTCTTAATTTCTCAACTACACTGTAGTAAAGTCAGAAAACAACTTTTGCTTGATTTGATCTCTTACCCAATTTCATCAAAATACCCATTTACTAAACCCACTCAGAGCTGCTGTTATAACCGGATATGTCTGGAAACGTGTTTATTCACATTTTGAACCAATTTATTCCAATAAAGTGCCACAGTGGGGCAGAGGATAGAACCAGGCAGCAATTAACCCTAAAAAGGGTACACATCCACTGCAGAACTTTGTATCTGGATGCAAATATCTTAATTAAAAAAGATAAAATATTCCATTGCTGCTACCCAAAATCTCAGTCCTCTTATACAAATGATACAGTTGCAGCTGCACCTGTGTAACTTTAATATTCTCCCAGTGTCTGTGTGGGGTATACTCAAAGTATGCAAGTTTCTTCCCATCTCCCAAAGATGTGAAGATTTGGTGGAATGGCATTTCCATATTTGTCTAATAAGAAAAAGTGTGTGTGTGCATACATCTGCCCTTTACTTTCTATGGTTTATTCATCTTTATATTGTTTGAAATTCTTTTGGGCAAATGGAGGTATGACTTTTACAAGCAATCATATTTAAAATTCCCAATACAGACATATTTGTATCATGTTCTTTTAAAAAACACTGCTACAAAAATATTACATCTAAAGTTGAATCTAATATATCCTAAGTCTGTGTGTCTGTGATGTGTCAAGAAACGCTAAAGGTATTCCATTATACTAACCTATATAATACCTCACTGTGACTGTGACAACCAAATCAGAGGGTTTTGTTCCTTGTTAAGTAGTCTTCCTTTTTATTTATTCTGATGTGTGTTCAGACTATAGTGTGTATTAATTGTATTTATTTATTGATTTATATATTTATTGAAAGAGCTTCTTTAAAAAGCCAAATTTACCCCGGGAAAAAATAAATAATATGCAAGGAAGTTATAAGGTGATCTATCTTTGGGAATTGAGCAATCAGAAAATTGTGCTTTTATAGTAAAAAATGAAGGTTTAAATTCCTAGGTGATTTAAGATTAAAAGGACAAAATTTGTCTTACTGGATTTCAAGATTTTTCTGATCAACAGATTCTCCTGCAGCTCTTAGCAAAAATCGCGTGCTATTGCAAAGTCTTTAAAGGTTAATATTTCTGAAAAGTGCCTCCATAGTTTTACTTACGGTACATATGCAGCAATTGTTGTTGCTTTTCATGTAATTAGAGTCATAAGAAAATACTAACATCAGAGCCGAGCAACAAAGACTTACAATGCTAACTGAATGCTTATTTACATCAGAATCAGAATCACTTTTGGCAAGGTACACTAACATGTACTAGAAATTTGTCTTGATAGTATTGATGCAACATACAAGGACAACACAAAACATAAAAAGATAAAACATGACGCAGTATGCAAAGGTAACACATATATCCATCCATCCATCATCCAACCAGCTATATATATCCTAACTACAGGGTCACGGGGGTCTGCTGGAGCCAATCCCAGCCAACAATGCAGGAAACAAACCCTGGGCAGGACGCCAGTCCACCACAGGGTGCACACACACACACACACACACACCAGGGACAATTTAGGATCGCCAATGCACCTAACCTGCATGTCTTTGGACTGCAAGAGGAAACCAGAGCACCTGGAGGAAACCCACGCAGACAACATGCAAACTCCATGCAGGGAGGACCCGGGAAGCGAACCCGGGCCTCCTAACTGCGAGGCAGCAGTGCTACCCACTAGGCCACCGTGCTGCCCGTAACACATATATGTACACGTTTTAGTCTGTGTAACTGCCTACTAATATTAGCCCACAAAGGCTTATCAGAGACCATGATCAGTTTGCTCCTGAAAGCATACTTTCACCTTTCGAGTTCAAATGAGCTATAGTCATGTTTTATTTATTTTCAAAAACATATTGTGGCTCCCCTCTGCTATGCTGTCTTACATTGCTTGAAACTTTATTTGTTCCCAGTATTTCTTTCTCTGTGATCTATTACTTTAAACTGTTAAACTTTACTGTGTACCAAGTGAGGGGTGTTACGTAGGATAAAAATTGACAAAGAATGAATTGTGCTAGTGAGAGATACTAGAATGGGGAGTGAGATTTTGAGTTAGCACATATGTGGCTTATCAGGCACTATCCAAGCTCCATAACTCACTTTTGAGATTTTCAGGATTTGTCTCATTGATTTGAAATAATTTTGCATCATATTTAGGAACTGTCCATTCAATTTTTGATAAAAAGTTGAAGAATAGGAGAATTCTTACTGATCATCTGAAAGGTGCAATGGGTCAAAAAGTTGAAGAATAGGAGAATTCTTACTGATCACCTGAAAGATGCAATGTTTCATCAGAAACAAGTAAGCTAGTTGACTTGGTGTCTCATTGCCTCGTGTCATTAGTTAAGTCAAACCATGCCCACTCAGAAACACTCCCCAAATATGCTGCCAGAAAGAGACTGCATCATATGAATTACAATACATCAAGAAAATCTTGGGTGAGTTCCAGTGAGCATCTTGAGCACTGTTGGAAGACAGATCCTAATATCAACTTATGTGCATTTCATTGGTACACATCCACTACAGATTCTAAAACAGCTCAACTAATTCCCAGTGTACTTTACATAAAGTAGCATCAACTCCCATACAAGTCATATTTTAACAGGCCACACAAACATGGAGAGAAATGTGCATACTTTAGACAAACAGGAGCCAGGACAACATTCAAACCAAGTCTGCTGAACTTGCAAGGCAGCAGCATTAAGCACTTCACAATCGTGCCATCCTTCTTCAAAACTAAACAGCTTGAAAATGTGCACTTCGATAAAAAAAATAACTTGAATCCTGAAATTGGACATCAAAAAACATAAAGCTTTCTATTAACTGTACTATTATGTTTTTGATAAAATAATCTACAATGCAGTAAGACTGGTTCATCCAAAAAAACATTCAATCCAAAAGCTAAGATACAAATCCAACTTCTGCTGTGATACATAGGTGCTACCTTTCACAGTTTGGAGACACAGCCTTATCTACGACAAAAGGCTTATATGCGTGCTTATTAAGAAAAGGCTAAGAAATAAGGAGTGATCCAGGTGTTTATTAGTAAACACAAGTGCAAAAACTAGAATTTTAATAATGGCTTAGCATAAGGATCCATATTAAGAACACTGCTATTTAATCTTTGCATTAACAATCATCCAGACCAGTTTTCAAAAAATTCATGATTACTTGATTAAGGAGACAGAAATGATGCTTAAACCCCACTCTTTTTCACTTTCCCATATTTCTTTGAATTTATATTTAAAGTTAACATGACAATATCTGATTTTTTGTATTTCTCTTTGAACAAGTAGTGGTCTTTTAAAATGTACCTAATGGATACAAAGAAGAAACTGAGTAACAAAACCAGAAAAATAAGCATTTTTTTTTTCATTTTTATTGATTTTAAATACAGCATTAAAATGAGTAACTTGCAATTGAATCTTATTTACAATGTTACAGCAAAATAAGATGAGATGAGATACCAGCACCTAAATAAGCTCTGTGGTACTACATAAAGAACTCCAGATATTATCTTACACAATGCTGTTGATGATGTGGACTTCTGAACAGACAGACATTCAATGCCAAAAGGGTAAAACAATCCACAAGTGGGAAAACTTGAATTTTTAACCAATTAACACAATGCTCCAGTTCACTATGTACTAGTACTCTCTCGTATCCAATCACCCGGTCCCTGTTCCATTACACTGCCTGACTTTATGTATATAGCAAAATATCTCCTAAGGCATAATGACAATTTATACTTAAGCATAAAAAGACTGCTGTCTGAAATTCCTATAAAAGCCAAAATAAGTGATCAGGAAAGAGTCCACTTTTATGAACCAATACACCTAGCCCAACAGTTAAATTTTCTTTGCCAAGCCTTGAGGCTAAAGACGGGTAAAACACAGCAAACATGCATTTGACTACCTTACTACACGAAGATTATCTGGAGTTAGATTTTGAAATATCACATAATTTCTCCCAAGGTGATGAAAGAGAATAATAACTGTAATGCCAAAATAAATATTAGGGGTAAATAAGTTTAATCTGTGATAATCATTTATCTTCATCATGCTTGTAATTATATAATCTTTACAATGTTTTCTCCTGAGGCAGCATAGTTTCACAAAGGCCAGTGCATCTTGGGTTTAAACCCCATGCATGACCAGTGATTTTATGTGAGGATTTTGCAGTTCTCCCTGTGTCAAAATGAGTTTTCTTGCAGGGACACCTGGAGACATGCATCTCAGGTTAAATGGTAATTATACATTTTGTTTGTAGAGGAAATAACCAAGTGTTTGATTTGCTTATCAACATGTGCCAATTTAGTAGGTAGGTGCTTTAAAAACAACTGAACTGTAAATGCCATAACAAATGGTCAGACTACAATTTCCTCACAAGACTGTGCAAGGAAAGCGTTAAGTCTGCCTGGGATTAGATTCCCAACCGCAGCATTTGCAAACACATTTGCACAGTATGCATTACTTGTTAAACAAAACTTAAAAGTGAAGTTTTTTTCTCTGTATTAGCTGCATAGGTTTAGCATATCCAATTTGCGTTCCTTGCTGCAAAACAAGGACATTTGTATTAACATTTTAATATACTTCCATTTCAGATAACAAAACCATGGAAGTGCTTTGCTTACACAAATTAAAATAATGTGCTTCAGCCGAGTGTTAAATTTGCTTAATGCAAAACATTTTTCTCTAGCGGTATGTATAGACATTAACGTCAATGATGTTTGAGCATAATGGTTATTGTAAATAAAGCATCGCCAGTTATACAGTACATTTTCACCTGACATTTCTGAAGAAAACAAATCAGAAATTGAGATGTATATCTAAATCTCACTGATCAGTCAACAATCACCAAATGTCAACTTTTGTAGGGAAGTGTGAAACAATGGTTAAAGCTTTGGACTTCAAACCATGAGGCTATAGTTTCAAAACTCATCATTGACACTGTGTGACTCTGAGTAGGTCACTTCACCTACCTTTGCTCCAACTGAAAAAAAAATAACTAATTGTATCTCAAATGTTGCAAGTTGCTTTGGATAAAAGCATCAGCCAAATAAATAAATGTAGATGTAATTTAATGCAAAATTTACTTTGGAATGGTAATGTAAAAAACACAATGAGAACTATTGATTAATTAATGAAAGTGAAAGCAACATGTAATAACTCAAATAAAAAAAACCATCACATACATATACAAAAATAAAACCTGCATGCACCACAGCAACATTTTCTGAATAATATAAGATTTAATATGCTAACATTTTAAAAGTCAACAATATTATTTTATGAAAAAATTATTCCAGTAAAATTAGCCAATGTTACACAAATAATCATAGGTAAACTAGACTATACTATGACAATATTTGTTCAACAAATTTAGAAAGACACATAAACATAATGTCTGTCATTAGTAAAGATAATTATTTTACCCAAAAATAACACTTCAAAAATATATTCAATTATAATATGAAAAGGTACAGGAAAGATTAATTATTTAATAAAAGCAAATACTGTATAATAAAAGCAAATTATGAGAGGATATATATTCAAAGGGGGAACTAAAAGAGTACATCAGCTCCAATGTCAGACTGCAGTATTACCACATGACTGCCCCATACTTTAATGCTTATTGACTTACTGTAAATGCATGATGTAGCAATAATGCATGTTAAATGTACAGGCCAAAGTCCGTACTTATCACTGAACTTCAGCATAAAATACTAAAGACTGATGCTCGGGTGAACCAGCTGTCAAAACACAGCTTGCAAGACTGCTAGAAGTGGGCAAATGAAGACACACGACTGTCATATGGCATTGAAAAATGAACAAGGAAGCAACCTACAGCAAGTGTACTGTATATTTAATAATGGTGAAGATGACATGGATGTGATTTCTGCTTTATCTGAAGGACAGTAGCAATGATTTTCATTTCTCTAAATTTGAGAAACTCATTGAGAAACTCATACTTCAATACTGGGTAGGCTTTAGTGCTAGTCCAATGCACTCTTATTAATACTTATAAATAAACCCAAACTCACTTATACTGAACCAATTTGTGTAACCAATTAACTTAAAATACATAGTACATCTTTGGGATAAGGACCTAGGGAAAAATTACAAAAAGCCTTAAGACAGTCCACTAACCAAAACACACAAGTTGCAAAACACTGTATTGATTTTAACAAAATGTTTCCTCGAGCACATGTTGCAAATGTACCTATCATTTGTAATAAATTATTTTTTAGATGGCTTATAGATTGAATATACAAGTCAACAGAACAACATGTATTTTCTCCCTTTGGTAAACTGCAGACAACAAGTAAATAAAAGGAGTATTATTTAACAAACGCACTGGTAAGTGAAGTTTTCCCAGTCTAGCTGTCCAGCTAGACTGGGAAACAGTGTTAGAACTAAACAGTGTTAGATCTTACAGCTTCTCATAAACACTCTAAAGCTGCAATTTCATTTGGTTCAAAACACTTATGTGGTTGAGATACCATCTGATCCACCAAAAACATGGTCACAAGGTGGTTGATTATCACAATTGGTTTCAAACCTCAAGAGTCTGAATACACAAGTATGAGGTGAAAATTATGCAAATTCCCCTTCCTTTCCTAAACCACTGGAACTGAGAACAAAGACAAGCCTACAATTTCATGGAGAAAACATCTGATTTTCAGACAACCCATTGAAAGCTACATGTCAGTTGAGTCAAAAAAAATCTGCAGACAGTAATGTGTTTTTATACTTACTGTAGATGATAAACAGAATCTTTATGACATAAGAATGAATAAAAAAAACACTATAGCCACTCCAACACTCACTAACAAAGAATGATCTGGGGGAGTTATGTGTAACAATCTTTGAAAGCAGGTGCAAATGAGTGTGAGTCTGGATGGAGTCATACATACATTTGCAGACATCACTGTCATCTAAAATTAACTAAAACTTGACTAACGTCTGAAACTTTAAAGACTCAATCCTATATAGAATATCTATTGCATATATAAATAAATAAATTCTTTGCATTTATATAGCACTTTTCTGACTACTCAAAGCGCTCAGCAATTGTGGGTTAAGGGCCTTGCTCAAGGGCCCAACAGAGCAGAGTCCCAATTGGCATTTACATTCTTCAAACCGGCAACCTTCCGATTGCCAGTGCAGATCCCTAGCCTCAGAACCACCTTTCCTAAACTACACTAGACTCTATTATATTTCCAATTTATTTTCCAAAACCTTTTTCTTAAATAGTATATATTGTTTCCGCTAAATACTTTATTATAACATAAAAATAGTTTTGATTACTAAGTGTAAACTCCATCCATCCATTATCCAACCTGCTATATCCTAACTACAGGGTGACAGGGGTCCGCTGGAGCTAATCCCAGCCAACACAGGGCGCAAGGCAGGAAACAAACCCGGAGCAGGTCGCCTGCTATAAGAATTTTTGGGATATGGGCACTGGGGAGGCCACAGCATTGTCATTTTTTTGGAACCATTCCAGGACTTTGCTATTCTAGAGGAATGGAGCAGTATCCTCCTGAAAATGTCTACTTACAGTGGAGCACATTGCAGCTATGAAGGGATGTACCAAGTTAGCAACAATTTAAAGATATCCTGTGACATCCAATTAATACCTTAAGAACCAACACTACTATTATACCTACATGACCAGTTTACAATGTTGACCTCAGTGGTATAAATTAATGAACTCAATGGGTTTTCACTAGTTCCTCCAAACACAAAAAACAGCAGGAAACAGGTTTTAATTAGATTGGTAATGTATTTCCATTAAGCAAGTGTTCAGTGCTTATTTTTCTGCCTACTGAAACCACACATTCTTGTTTTCCACTAACAGGAGTGAAACTATGTTAGTCTGTCACCACCGATTTGTGGAAAGGTATGATGGGTTATGCTGTCTTACAGAGCACTTTAAGCAGGACTGTTATATTCATTTTTAGATGAGTTTAACATGTCCATTTTTCCAGACAATCAGGGGCCAATAACGGATGACACAATAATGGATTAAGGGATTGTTTCGAATCATTGCAGCTGACTGATTTTTTTTTTGTAGTCGCCCATTTTTAGTATCCTCGTGACAGTTTATTCCCAAAACCCCATGAAGGTGTTCAGGTAATGCAGTTATCAAGGTGTGTCCTGTAGCCACTATCTTGCAGTTTTCTAAGCCACTGTAATTTTGGTCTTGTCCACTGTCTAAACCTATCACACATAATTTACTGGTAGCTGTCCACCTACTTTTAATCGCATTTTCTAACAGTGTGATGTTGTCACTGATTCAGCAATCACGTATGTGAGAAGGGTGAAATAGGTTACAGAGAGATAAAATTGGCTATACAGAAATTCAGTTTCTAACGTATAAGTGTCCTTGGCTGGAAATCAAGGATCCTTTAAGGTGTAAAACAGCACTGCTATTAAATTTATCATTATGTTTTCAGCAAGACACCATTAAAATACACTATTTCTACTAACATATGGGGACATCAAAACTAAAAGCTTTTTCAAAAACAAGGCTTATTGTGAAGGAGACAAAAACTACATTTACATACAGCAGTTACTAATATAATATTTCATTATACTTAACAAAAGATGAACTGACTGAATTGTAGAGCTTGACTTGCAAAGAAATAATTTTCTAAAAGGTGCAATATTAGTATGATTTTTAAAAACTTGTAAGCATGACCCGGAGGAGTTAAGTGGTGCCTATAAATAACAGTCTTGGTCTATTTTAAAGTCAGTGTTGTAAGGACACTGTACCATGCAATTACCTTAAATGAGATTCCAAATTATTTCTGTTTAAGTAGTTCAATTATATGCTATTCTTCCGCTTCCTTGCACTCAGCGCTGGTCATACTGCCTACAAGAACTGAGGCATACTTCTTGGTTACACTTTAAAAACACATTTTAGAGTGTAAAGAAGGAATTTAAATGATCAGTCACTATCAAGTAGTTGTTTCCCCCCAAAAATCAATGGCAAGTCAGTGCTACCCTTTCATCCTTTTCAAAAAATGTCAAGGAAATGATCTTTTAGTGCATGTGCATTTCTGCCACAAAATGGTCAATTCTCCTGAGAAAAGACATTTTCAAGACCAGTCAGTGAACAAACTAACCTACACAGAAATATACTGGGGTATGTGGATAGCATTTTAAATAGCTTAACCCTCAAGGGTTTCTTACATTAGGACTATTTGGAGATACTGTGTGTCTATAGATATTACTCATTGCTTTTATATTATTTCAGAAATATCTAGTTAACAATAGATTTAGCTACCCTACTGTATAATAATTTTATTGCTGGGGCTGCACAGTAGTGTACAGTACTTGTTAATACTGCTGTCTCATACTGTAGAACTAGCATTCTAGATTTGAATCATGTATATGCACGGTGTCCCTTTGTCTGTTTGGGTTTTACTTCAGGTACATCACCAACATTCTAAAAACAATAATGTTAGAGTGGATATGGTAAAGAACTGGCACCCTAAACAGGGTAGACAACTGCCTTCCTACTAGGATTAATCTGGTTTGCATAACTTTGAACTGGGTTAAGTAGGTCTAGAATGCTATATTATTGATAAACATTATTAATTTCAAGTTATAGAACAGTGTGGACAAGTGTCTCTATATCAGGTTTACAAAACAGAAAATCATCATCTTCAAATTCTGAATGACTTCTAAAAATACAGTATATCTTTCCATTGAACCTACTGCAAATCATCTTACACATTTTACTAGAAACTGTGTAATAGTAAAATATTTTAAGTAAATATATTTGCTTATGATTATATTATTCAAAGAAAAAAATTTTTCTGTATGATGGACTGTAGGAAAGCTTGGCTTGCAACAGGAATATGATTCAGCAAATTACTAAAGTGGGAGGAGGGGAGAGACAGAGACAGAAGGGGGTGCAACTAGGGAGACAATATGCGATGCAGTATTGTCATCAAATGCCCCCATTTTGTAAAAAGTTGCTATGACACTGCACATTTCTAAAGGAAGTGTCTGATACAAATTATGGCAGCTATCTCTCCATTATAAAAAAAATAAAATCTTTGGACAAGATTAGACTTTTTAGCCTGGGACGAGACGTGACTTTTCAGAGAGATACTTTCACATCCTGCGAGATGAAATTTTGTGCCAAGAGATTTAACCAAACCCAGGGTCAGAAATAAAAGACAAAGAGTAGATGACAAAGTAGAACGTCGTAAAGAATTCAAAAAATGTTGGTGTGATACACATACAGAGCAGGTTAGAGATAATGAAAGTACAAAAATTCGAAAGTCTCAAAAAATGATAGTAAAGATCACATTAGCACAAACAAAGAGAAATGATTACTTGGTGAAATAACAGAACAGCGAAAAGAGATTGAATATATTGTTCAGATTTAAACTTTAAGTCAGAGACATGTAGATCGTCTATTTCGTGTTGCCATCAGGGAAAAGTAGTGTTTCTTCCCAATGAAGATTCGTATCCATGAGAATTAAAAGATTTGTTGTTTGGTGAAAGTGAAATCCACATAAGTGAGTGGCAGAGATGCAAAATGGCTGGCACTTAGCACAAGCCGGGGGGTTGGCAAGCGAAGCAAGCAGGGGACGAAGCCCCTAGTCTTTATAATAATGAATTGTTATGAAAGAAAGTGTCTGCACTTTTTTATTCAAAGAACAGAAAAACTATTGTCAAGAAGGTAGTTTCTCAGGTAATGTCTTTTCAATGTTTTTTTTTACTTTTGGCTAGGACTTTTTTTTCCCCAACATTGAGCTCTGCCAAACTGTTTTGTTTTGATATTGGTTACAGTCCCCAAATATTCATTCTCTTTGCTCTTTAGTAGTTTTCCCTGCCTACTTCAATCTAAGCACACACACCCCTAATCTGATGCTTCCTTTATGGAACAAATAAAATTCAATGCTTAATATTCTTTTTACCTGAAATACGTAACTAAACAGTGAATGGGGTTTCATATTTGGACCAAGTATGAAACTCCATTCACAGCTTAGTTATGCATTTGAGGTAAAAAGAATGTTAAACAAAGTTACTTTAAATCAAAGGAATCTGCAGCATACACTGTGGATTGGTTAAGATTCTTGATTTTAAGAAACAAGCAAAATTATCACAACACACTGTGGTTGGGTAAGCCCAAGAATTTATAAACCCATGCTGTTCAGTGAAGAATTCTAGGACCAGGTGGAACATATCTGTGAAGAGGTTCCCTAAATCAAGATGCCCTATAAATTTTGAATTGGGAGGCAAGCTGGAGCAAAGGCTTACTTGTAGAAGGAAAGCAAGCCAGAAGAGAGAGAGAGAGACAGAGACTTGAAGCAAAGGCAGACCTTTGTAGTATTTTGAGCTTTGCTTGTTCTTTTGCATTCTCCCTTTGATCATCATTCTCCTGTGTGCTTTACTTTTTAGAAATGTAACACTGTTTGTACATTTGACCTCCATGGTGTCATTCGGAGTTGGGAGAGCCACTACCAAAAAAAAAAAAATCACCCTCTTCAGTTACAAATGGTAAACACAAAACTCATGCAACCTGGAGTTTTTATTTCTTTGTCCTTCCTGACCATAGCATCGGACTTATTGTTATAATCTATAGAGACAAGATTAATTTAATCCATGATTAAGGACTCACTGTATTTGTTTCTTGTTTATCTGTATTATGTGTGTATTGATTTATGCTTATTTATTATTTTTAGTATTTATTTATTTATTTATTTATTTATTCATTTATTCATATACTTATTTATTTAAATCTATTTTCCTTGAACTGCACACGTTGAGCTCAATGTTTTTGTTCGAAAATGTGCTATAGAAATAAATATTGCTGTTGTTGTTGATAGTGAGAACTTTCATAAGCATTTAGGAACACAAGTAATAAGATTAAAACATTAATTAATACAGCTTGCAAACATCACCAAGTTGTAATGTATTTACAAATAGTATGCCAATTAATTGTTCTGAATTTATTTTTTAGAATAAACAATATCTGCCTGGCAAATAGTGTACTGTATATGCATGTAATGTAAATTTCAATTTGCTTCCCATCCTCCCAGTTTAATTATTACTAGATGCTGCCATTCAGTTAGGCACAGTAATGTCACTTTAACTAGTGACAGCAACTGTCTGAAGCATGATTGTCCGATCTTTACTGTTTGAGTAGTTGAACAAGCTTTTGACATTCCTTGCTCAGTTTGAGACAGAATTGAAAGTAGAAGATAATTTGTGACTCAATCTAACATTCACGTTTGATTTTTGCATTACCTTTGTTATGTAGACAATGTTATCATACAGACAATTGATATTAGTGGGAATTTTACAGAAAAAAAATCCACTTCTATATTATATTTCTATAAACAAAAATAAAGTAGCCCCCTCTGCTTTGTAGAAACAATTAAACAGAAAGGTTGCAAAGGAAACCTTTTATTTATTAAAATTGTCATACACCTTAGGAGTTGATTATCACAAATAATACTACTCTAGAATTTCTGAATGCAAAAGATAAGACAGTCACCTAAGGAACAGTTCTTATTTTTGTCACAACAAACTGTAGTGGCTGAATTTTTTATTACACATTAGAAATATCAAGATATATCAGGTTAAATAAATCTAATTTTACAGCTGTAAATTCTACATTTTAACTACAATTAATACAATCACCAATAAATTAAAATTAAATTTCAGAAAAGCACAACAACAAACTAATATAAGAATAATAAGAGTACAATGACACTCATGCATGGTTGTAAGTTGTATAGTTAATCTGAAACAAAAGTCTTCAATTGCAAGGTTTCACATAACTAAACTTCAAGATTAGTATTACACAAAGGTAATAAAAGTTTCTCCTAATTTCCAATTTCTACATTTAGGGGGCTTGACCTCTCACCTTGTTTACCTTTTATCATACAACTTGACATAATAATTTTAAGTATAACTGTACTCCCTATTTCATTTACTGTTTTCAATTCACATTAATAAAGTGTGGCAGTTCTAATAAAGTAGCTTTATGCTCACTGAAATAAATAAAATATAAGAACAAAGTGTTTAGCACTGGATTTGATTACACAACTCCCATTTGTGTGTAGTATACATGTTCACCTTTGTCTTTATGTGTTTTTTTCTCCATTACCTACACACAAGAATTTTAGGTTACTTGGTATATTATGGGAGTCTGCATGAGTGTAACTTGCGGTGGACTGGCACCCCGTGTAGGGCTGTTCCTTGCACAGTTCCAACTGCTGTCAGTATAGAATTCAAGCACCAATGCCCATAAAATTGGATTCATCAGGTTTAAAATATTCAGGAAAAAACAAATTACAGTACCTCCAATTCTGTTGTAAATTCTTATCAAAATAATTGTATACTGAAAATGTGCAATTTTTACATAAAAAGTGGCAAATACTGAGTTTCAATGAGCAAATGAACCTAAGAAACTCCTGTATTGCTTCCTCTTGATAAGAGCAAAGAAACAATGGTGACAGATTATGCAAATAAATAAATAAATAATACACTTAACCATTTCTCTAACCATTTTACTCATCCATATTCTCAAAAAGACTGAACATTACTTTGTATTTATAATCTGTATCATTTAGTAATAAATTCATCAGAAGCAAAAACAGTGACTTCAAATAATGTAGAGAAGCAGTGGTGAGGCCAATAGGATGGCTGACTGGATAAGAAATATCAGATTTTGCATTACAAAAATGCACCTATTTTAGCATGGTTTAAGCAACTGTTTCTACTTTCAAAAATAAAAATGAAAGGACTTGTTTGTCTTAAATCCATTTATCTCCATGCTACATGCATATGTGTGAATTGACTTAGAATGAAGTATATTAAGGACTCTTCTTAAACTCTCCTATCCACCACATTTTGGAACTACAACAAAAGAAATTTGCCACCAATTCAAATCACCTGTAGCCAAACAAAAACTTAAATGTTATAGTTAAATATAACCTCCACATCATTTTATTTTACATAAAATAATATATTAATTGAAGAATGCAGTACCTGTTTTGCTGTCAACATCATCAAATTCAACAATAACTGAATGCCCATCATTGAAAATGCTTAGGGAGGTGCAGCTATCATAGCAAATGGATAAAGGCAACAGGTCAGGATCATACACAGCATCAGAGGTGACAATGTTTATGGGAGACTGCCGACTGCCTTGGGCAATTGGAAAATCAATGTGCCACTCTGATGGACCTTCAGATTAAAAAAAAAAAAAAGTTTACTCATGTTCAGTAAAATGTTACTAAGATATTTCTTAAATACATTTAGTTAGGCAGAAGTAAATTACACTTTTTTAGTTTCTGAGATGTTATAGTAATATGAAAGTAAGTGATGCTTTTTTAAACAGTTTATAAAAACTGACTGATGCTAAATGATATATATACAGTATTTCAAATTAATCTGAACTAAAACAAGAATTTTAAAATAAACAGAAACAAAGGGCACATCAATTAAACATAACCTATACTGTAAAAAGAAATTATGTTGGGGAAAAACAAAGACTTTCTTAAAACTATATAAAAGATCAAAGAAAAAACGGTATAAGGTAGATGTTTTATGATATGAGTGTTGAAAACGTCAGCGTCTGTTTCAATCGTAAAATTTAAACTACGAATTGTACTGAGGTCAGAAAAAAATCTAGGCTAATCTAGAATTAAGTACGATTTTAATTTTAGCAGAGCATTAGTGGGAATGAAGTGACTCTGTAGCCACTGGAAGCGTTAAATTGTGGGATCTAAACGGCTGCACATACTGTACAGTGCAAAGGAATTTCGACAGCAATGCAGGTAATACCCTTAGTTTCCAGCGAAATGAAATCTAAAACCGCTTTCTTCGTAAGATCTTGGTGAGCATAATGAGCTTTTGATGTTAGACCACAGAAAAAAAAGCTTACATGTGGCTAAAGTTTCACAAGCTAGTGACGGATAAAGCATTGCGATTGTACCTGACAGGGTTTTAGTTAAATGAGTTTTCCAATAAAGCACAAGATGGAAGGGGTACAGCTTTAATCCAAAATGCACTTACCATTGTCTTCTCCGTAACCCCACTGCAGGCCCGTCATTGCGATTATCCCCTTAATTTTCGAAGGTCTCTTCTCTGTGGGACAAACAGAGGTACTGTCAACGCGCAAGTCACAATGAAGTCTACAGCAGGTAAAGCAAATCTCTTCAGTCTCATCTAGCCATCTGCCCGAAAGGTGCGGCGAAGTTTTAAAAAGTATGGGTGTAGAAAAAAAGAAATGCTTCCGTCTAGCCCAGACGAATTGGAGAAAGTTATATGTTTAAGCTCCACCTTCTTCGCCGATTTCAGGAGCTACAGCCCAGTGGCGCTCTAGTCATTAATTTTTTAGATTTTTGCAGGGGACTAACGCATCCTGGCCCGATTGTACTTAAACCTTTCACCCATCCCTTTTAGTTTATATCAAGACCGTTCAAAAATGAGATGAATGTATTCGCCGGTAAACCACTGTTTAACGTACGATTGATAATCCAATCGTTACACTTGCACAGCATCCCTCTATAAAAAGACAAAATCCCTTTAAAAATAGAAAGAAGAAATCCATTGAAGGTGATGATGCTGTACTGTCCGAATGATACTGTTATAAAAGGGGGAAATCCACTGAGGGCAAGAATGTCAGACAACATACAGATGGGCTATAAAATCGCCCACTGTCACAGTCCAATACAGTAGTGCCTATCCTGATACTGCAAACGTAACTACGTGTAGATGAAGCCAAAATTCCGGAACCGTTGACTGAGATGGCGGAGACTCTGCACCGGTGTGCCCGTCCTTCTTTAAGCTTGCCAGATACGAACAGCGTCAGAAGCTGCACCAACAACTAAAGACATTTATAGCCAATTGCTGCCTTCTTTATTTTAACAATATGTGCACGTCGAAATGCGTTTATCGGTTTGTTTCCCACATGCACTCAAGTGACTGGAGGTCGGTCAATCAGATTGATACGTGGCTCTACGACAGGGGGTGGGAGCGATCTTGGAATCGCTATTGCAGTTACTACATGGGAGACAAATTTGTAGTTTTACATTAGGTGCTTATTTTTCTTTTCTCAAAGAGCTTCGGAGAGAAATGATTCATTACCTACCTTGAGGAACATTTCAAGAACAGTTCAAGGCACAAATCATCCGGCTCAATGAGGTGATGTGTCTCATATTCCGCAATTTCTAGCCGCGGCAGTCGCTGCATTTCCGTGTAGCTCACAGACAGGATTGCTAATACACGTAACATTTTTTTAAATGACAAAAAACGGAATAATACAGGAGACCTTAGTGTTGTCTGTTGCATTGCACTGTTGTATGACTAAAGAAAATAGTTAAAAGTGCGAAATTTGAATTCTTAGAAAGCACATCATGTACCGCATATTACCTGAAGGTCTGATAAAAAAACGTAATTCATTTGCTGAACAGTGCAAAAAAATTAAATAAAAATGAAGAATAAAATAAAAATAAAATTCAACGTCGCATTTCAAAGTATAGAATATTTACGTTTCAGACTACGGGCTGGATTCATCCATAATATTTCGCCCCAAATGAAAATCAATAAACAATTCGCAATTCAGCAGAATAAAGCAATTCAATACATAGATGATCGGTTTTTAAAGTTGTGCCAACTACACAGTGGTATGGGAGGATGGGGTGGGGTTAACAGGGCTTTAGCCCCTAATCTCAGGGGTCAATTTTCTGACCTTCGAGTGCCAAGCCCCCCTAGAACTTCCGTTCTGCGTCTTGACATACAGTACACTCTTCGAGTGCGAGACTTCAAGGAGGACAACTCTAACCCGGTTGTCCATCTGACAAATTTGTGCGACTAACGGCATTAGCGTAGGGAGTTGGGGGTGGAGAGGCGAAGCCACGAAAAAGTGCTAAAGCTAGCGACGCCCCTGTTTCTACAACGCTATTTTACCAAATTTAACCGTTGCTCACAAGGGTTGTAATTAAACGAGGTTGCATACTTTCCTGTAATATTCAGGTTTACAACACACCTTTTATTTAGGTTAAAAAAAGGAAAATAAACATTTCGTGAGGCATCCAATGTTTCATGACCACTTAACTGTGAAACATACTATTCCTTATGATCAAATGGCCCTTTAATCCGACTGTTATGACGTTGGCAATGCACAACATGACAGAAGATGGAGAAGAAAGAAGATGGGCACCGTTAAGTAGGTAATTGATATGGGAGAAGCATTACATGGTAGGACACATTTAGAATACCAAATGTCAAATCCCAACACACAAGAAAATGAATCAAAGTCAAAGAGTACAGGCAAAGGTCTTAGCATTGAGCTTGTTGGATTAACCCTGACACTAAAGAAAAGTTGACCTGTAAGATTCAAAATAAGTGCTGCTGTGATGTCAGACTTCACTGATGCAGATCACATGACTTGCCACCACACCTGGAAAGGGTAAACAACATGGCTGTGCCCATCAAACATGCAACAAAAATGATGACACCCTTAAACGTACAGTGGGATGCAAAAGTTTGGGCAACCTTATTAATAGCCATTATTTTCCGGTATAAAACGTTGGTTGTTACAATAAAAAATGTCAGTTAAATATATCATATAGGAGACACACACAGTGATATTTGAGAAGTGAAATGAAGTTTATTGGATTTACAGAAAGTGTGCAATAATTGTTCAAACAAAATCAGGCAGGTGCATAAATTTGGACACCGTTGTCATTTTATTGATTCCAAAACTTTTAGAACTAATTATTGGAACTCAAATTGGCTTGGTAAGCTCAGTGACCCCTGACCTACATACACAGGTGAATCCTATAATGAGAAAGAGTATTTAAGGGGGTCAATTGTAAGTTTTCCTCCTCCTTTAATTTTCTCTGAAGAGTAGCAACATGGGGGTCACAAAACAACTCTCAAATGACCTGAAGACAAAGATTGTTCACCATCATGGTTTAGGGGAAGGATACAGAAAGCTGTCCCAGAGATGTAAGCTGTCTGTTTCCACAGTTAGGAACATATTGAGAAAATGGAAGACAACAGGCTCAGTTCAAGTTAAGGCTCGAAGTGGCAGACCAAGAAAGATTTCGGATAGACAGAAGCGACAAATGGTGAGAACAGTCAGAGTCAACCCACAGACCAGCACCAAAGACCTACAACATCATCTTGCAGCAGATGGAGTCACTGTGCATCGTTCAACCATTCTGCACTTTACACAAGGAGATGCTGTATGCGAGAGTGATGCAGAGGAAGCCTTTTCTCCGCCCACAGCACAAACAGAGCCGCTTGAGGTATGCTCAAGCACATTTGGACAAGCCAGCTTCATTTTGGAATAAGGTGCTGTGGACTGATGAAACTAAAATTGAGTTATTTGGGCATAACAAGGGGCATTATGCATGGAGGAAAAAGAATACAGCATTCCAAGAAAAACACCTGCTACCTACAGTAAAATATGGTGGTGGTTCCATCATGCTGTGGGGCTGTGTGGCCAGTGCAGGGACTGGGAATCTTGTCAAAGTTGAGGGACACATGGATTCCACTCAGTATCAGCAGATTCTGGAGACCAATGTCCAGGAATCAGTGACAAAGCTGAAGCTGCGCCGGGGCTGGATCTTTCAACAAGACAAGACCCGAAACACTGCTCAAAATCCACTAAGGCATTCATGCAGAGGAACAAGTACAACGTTCTGGAATGGCCATCTCAGTCCCCAGACGTGAATATAATTGAAAATCTGTGGTGTGAATTAAAGAGAGCTGTCCATGCTCGGAAGCCATTAAACCTGAATGAACTAGAGATGTTTTATAAAGAGGAATGGTCCAAAATACCTTCAACCACAATCCAGACTCTCATTGGAACCTACAGGAAGCGTTTAGAGGCTGTAATTTCTGCAAAAGGCGGATCTACTAAATATTGATTTCATTTTTTTGTGGTGCCCAAATTTATGCACCTGTCTGATTTTGTTTGAACAATTATTGCACACTTTCTGTAAATCCAATAAACCTTATTGCACACTTTCTGTAAATCCAATAAACCTCATTTCACTTCTCAAATATCACTGTGTGTGTCTCCTAAATGATATATTTAACTGACATTTTTTATCATAACAACCAACGATTTATACAGGAAAATAATGACTATTAACAAGGTTGCCCAAACTTTTGCATCCCACTGTATGTCCAAAATGTTGGCTTGACGTCAATGCTGTAACAATAAAAATACAAATAAAAAAAAAACAGTAAACAACACAAGCCAAAATTGAAAAGATTGACACAAACTAATATTAGACTGTGATTCATTACACTGGCTAAGCCACAATGCTGCCATTCTATTGAATTACAAAGCTCTAAAATTTAATCTCCAATGCACCTGTCTACATTTCTTATTTTATATGAAATACATAAGTGATATGAGCCTTGAAATCCAGCATACTCGCTATTCAGAAACCTTCCCTGAAACTCCATTGGTAAATATTTATTTATCTTTGCATCATGTATACACTACATTTTATAAAAATTTCTTACAATGAAGTTTTTTCCAAGTGTGCATTGCAAAGGAGCACAAACTCCCTGATAACATGATTCTTTTAGCGTGAGCTTAATGTTAGATTAATAACATCAACATATTCCTCAAGACAAGCAGTGAAAAACAAAAATGCCATTAGAGAAAAAAAGCCTGTCTTGAAGCAAACAGCTGTGGAGGCACCACATCAACATCATCTACAACAATCTTTGCTACAGCAGTAGGAACAGCAGGTTTCTTGTCTTAAGTTCAGCATCTGTCTCTCCAGCTGTGCAAAGAAGGTTTAGTTTAGAGAAAATGTCCACAGGTCCATCCATCCACCCATTATCCAGCCTGCTATATCCTAACTACAGGGTCACGGGGGTCTGCTGGAGCCAATACCAGCCAACACAGGGCACAAGGCAGGAAACTAACCCCGGGCAGGGCACCAGCCCACCGCAGATGTCCACAGGTTTAATAGTTTAATTACATCAAGTCAGAAATTCTAATGTTAAACCATTGAAGACAAAAAAGATTGCCACCACAGCATTTAGCACCTTCCCACTTTATTATTAGTCTATGCAAATATGATTTACAACATCTTCCAAAAAAGATGCAACTTTAATATATGACTAATGCGCTATTAGCAAATGCTCCCAATGTTTCTTTTACTCTCATCCGAATTTCTGACAGTGTTTAGCCCTACAGCTTTAATCTTAATTATTTTTAGTTTTTTCTTGCATGATCACATTTTAAAAAGGAACTGTTTTTGCACCTCATTCTTGTTGCAAACATGGAGCTGATCCTAGAAGCAGTTCTAGGCTTAGGTCAGAGGTGCTTACAGGATTGGGTTTAAAGCTGCCTTGACCACATAGAGTCTATAGTAAGGAGATAGGAGGTGAAAGGGCTCTAGTGACAGGAGAAAGAGGACACATTACATACAGAAAGAAAAAGAGGGCCGAAAGATAAATTGTGAAGTGTATTGCATCACATTGGTGACCATGAAACAGTCAGGAGTTAAAGACGTTTAAAGCTAGGGGTTGCAGGTTTTGTTGTTTTATATTATTATTGTTTATCAGTTTGTTATATTAAGTTATTAAATATATTATCACTTTGTTGTAGGGTGACATGGTGTCACGCTGCTGACTTACAGATCAAACATTCTGTGTTTGAATCTCAAGTTTCATAGATAGATAGATAGATAGATAGATAGATAGATAGATAGATAGATAGATAGATAGATAGATACTTTATTAATCCCAAGGGGAAATTCACATAATCTAGCAGCAGCATACCGATACAAAAACATTATATTAAAGAGTAATAAAAATGCAGGTAAAAATAGACAATAACTTTGAATAATGTTAATGTTTACACCCCGGGGTGAAAATGAAGAGTCACATAGTGTATGGGAGGAACAATCTCCTCTGTCTGTCAGTGGAGCAGGACAGTGACAGCAGTCTGTCGCTGAAGCAGCTCCGCTGCTTGGAGATGACACTGTTAAGTGGATGCAGTGGACTCTCCATGATTGACAGGAGCCTGCTCAGCGCCCATCGCTCTGCCATGGATGTGAAACTGTCCAGCTTCATTTCTACAATAGAGCCTGCCTTCTTCACAAGATTGTCCAGGTGTGCGGCGTCCTTCTTCTTTATGCTGCCTCCCCAGCACAACACCGTGTAGAAGAGGGCACCCGCCACAACCGTCTGGTAGAACATCTGCAGCATCTTATTGCAAATGTTGACGGCAGCCTTCTAAGGAAGTATAGTCGGCTCTGACCTTTCTTACATAGAGCATCAGTATTGGCAGTCCAGTCCAATTTATTATCCAGCTGCACTCCCAGGTATATATAGGTCTGTACCCTCTGCACACAGTCTCCTCTGATGATCACGGGGTCCATTAGGGGCCTGGGCCCCATAAAACCCACCACCAGTTCCTTGGTCTTGCTGTTGTTCAGGTGTAAGTGGTTTGAGTCGCACCATTTAACAAAGTCCTTGATTAGCTTCCAATACTCCTCCACCTGCCCACCTCTGATGCAGCCCACGATAGCAGTGTCGTCAGCGAACTTTTTCACGTGACAGGACTCCGAGTTGTATTGGAAGTCTGATGTATATAGGCTGAACAGGACCAGAGAAAGTAGAGTCCCCTGTGGCGCTCCTGTGTTGCTGACCACAATGTCAGACCTGCAGTTCCCGAGACACACATACTGAGGTCTGTCTGTAAGATAGTCCACAATCCATGCCACCAGGTGTGAGTTTGTGTGGAGTTTGTGTGTTCTCCCAATGTCTGCATGGGTTTTCCCAAAGATATTGTAGTTTTCCTGTCACATCCTCAAAGCCATGCAAATCAGGTAAATTGGTGATGCCAAATTATCCCTGTGTGAGTGTGACTGTGTTCATGAGTAAACTCTGAAATGGACTGGTGTCCCATTCAGGAATGCTTCCTGCCTTGCCCTCAGTGCTTCTAGAATAGACACTAGCCCCACCCATGATTATGTGTTGCATTTAGCAGGTATGTAACTGGTCTAGTCTATTTTTTATATATTTTGTCCCCTTAGGTTTATAAATGGGACAGCATGGTGGTGCTGTCTTATATTAAGCAGCAAAGCCCAAAGACAATATTATTGGATATTAATTTAATCAAAATGTAAACATAACTCTGCATTCACCATCAAGTGCCATGCACCATCTCTTTCACTGCTGCTTCACTAATATTGGAGCAGGTTGTTCTCTTCACAGGTTTAAAGACCAGCTCTAAGGTAGATGTCAAATTGCAAAGTACAGAAGAAAACAAGAATAAAAAAGTAAAGAAGCACCAGTACTTTAGAATTTGTTCAGTCTCCTGACACTTTCAATTTATCAGCCTTAGAAACAAACCAAATTTGTGAAAACAACTATGCTAGTCATAGAATTTAGATTGGCTTACTCATATCAATGCTTGAGCATCTGATTTGCACCTAGTGGCATACTTTGTGTGTTGGGCTCAAAATTTGCATATAAATGACACCCAAGGGATATTCCAAATAATCGTAATACAGACCTAAGTTGTAGTATTTCACTTATAGTTCTGACAGCCAATTTTTCATCATACATTTTAAACATGATTCATGAATGTGGGTGTATGTTCCTTACTCCTACACATTAAACACTGGAACACCATCTGTTGTATTGAATCGCAAAATAAAGCAGGCTAACTCTGGTCAATGGCGCTATAATAGTTGCCAGTCAGTTGTGGGTCATCTGCTGTGCAAGTTTCTTTTTTTTTTAATTAAAAAATCCTAAACATTCTTTTGAACATTTCACATAAATGAAGAATGTCCATGGAGCAATAACTAACAGAACTGTAATCCAGGGTGGAATGGCAGTCTACTGCAAGGTATACCCAGGTACATAATCTATATTTAAATATATGGGGATGTAGTACTAGGGGATAAAATACAACTGGAACAGTGAAAAATAGTTTACTCAAAACTAGCCTTAACAAAAGACAAAGTGGAGAATGATAATCAGTTATGAAATTAAAGTGTGTTAAACTAAGCATGCGGCAAAATAAGCTACGTATGTGAACTTTAAGCACCGAATCATATTCTATCTTGTTTTCATTACTTGGATGTTCTACTACATTCGAAATTATGTTTCAGATCGACTAACAAATAAAAAATTTCAGCGTTTATATTTGTATACTTGTATATCCTGCAATATTCACTAATGTTTTCTGCTGGTGTCGCCAGGATAGATTCGACCTAAAGTGAACAATTAAAAAAGTACCTACTCGAAAATATGAGGATAATTAATGTCCCTGCTCTTAAGCTATCTTAGAATATGTACCTGTCTCCAATTTTAGTTTGTCCTATTTAGCTCTGTCTGAAAAAATAATTTTACATTTATCTTGTTGGTCTTGTGTCAACTGTTCTGTGTAGTTGGTTGTTTTATATTAGAATTTCAACTTGCTTTATTCTTCCAATAATGTGCGAGGAAAGGAATGACTATGTGTTTGTACCGCGACCTCTGTCGATTAAAATTTAAACTACAGTCGAAAGTGCAACTACCAAAGCAGAGAACTACATTTACTTTACAGTCAACAACTGGGCTGTGTCGAATCTGCCGCAGCAGAATGAGCAGGAAAGGCGATGAAAGAGTCGTCTGTGTGAACTTAAAAATATGGCAGAAACCATGAAAGTCAAGGCAACTAAAGAACAAAAATATGATCGACAGCTCAGGTAGTGAAGATAGCCGAGAGTTCAGATATAAAAACTGGTCTAACCAGATGTCAATTTCTCGATTTTTGAAATAATGTATTATCTTGCTCCTGATATTTGAGTATTTATGTTCTAATATGCCGGTAGGCCATTGAAATGTGCAGGTGGAACTAAATTGAAAAGTCCAATGTTCTTTAAAGGTAAAATGTATGTATATAAACACATCAATGAGCATCTGTTGTTGTTAGCAAATTTAAAATGGAAATTGGAACATGGGTTTTGCTGAGGTGTTTAAAAATTTCTAGTAGTTCATAATGTGCAGCTGATTTTAAATATTTGGTAATCTTACCATTGCAGAATTAAAATGAAACATGCCAGAAGCCATTGGTTTAAGTTTTATTTAATGTATTTTATGAACTTGTGAGCAATTCCTTGCCCTTTATTCCTTGAAGACTGTGGGGAGATCATGGTCAAGAAGCTCTGGAGAATGCACATGTCTGCTTAATCAATGCCTCGGCGACGGGAACAGAAATAATGAAGAATTTAGTGCTTCCAGGTACAACCTCAAATACTATTATAGCCGATAATGATAATACGCCGTTACCCGCATCGCCTGGCTCAGTTTCTGAAAATCTAATGCATTGTTGTTCTTATAGGTCATGTCAATTGGAATATGAAGTGTTTTGTTATATGTAATTTTAGAAAGGTTTTTGTAGAGTATTACTAAATTAATTTTTTGATTTATACTAAAAATGCACTTTAAAGCACAGATATCAAAGCACCGGTTTTTTAAAAAATGTCCTTTTTATATTTGACAAAACCCAATGTTTCATCAGTTGCTTTAACCTGATATGAACACTTGTGTCAATTTCTTTATTTTGCTTCTTTATGATTTTTTTTTCTTTAAGGTATTGGAGCATTTACCATTGTGGATGGACATTCAGTTAGTGGAGAAGATGTTGGAAATAAGTAACTAAATTATTTTTTTTTGTGTCTGCATGTAAGCACAACTGGCATAGAAGGAAAGAAAGCTATGTATTGCAGGATTACTAGTTCAGTCCTTACCTCTGAATCATTGTGAAGCTTTATGCAAACCCCCCTATAGAGTATTTAAGAAAAAATGTTTTTCCAAACTTGTAATGTGCCATTGAATGGTATTTACTATAGAAGAACAATATATGAAATAAAGATTGTTTGCAAAGTCTGGTTTACTTGAGCATAATTTCACCTATTGATATAATTAGTAATTAGGGGTGACAGGTTGTCCTGGTGTTTTAGCAATGAATGTCTCACAACTTCATTTTGATTTTTGGCTTTGAATCTTAGGCCAATCACCACTGTTTTTATGGAGTCCATTTGTTATTCCTGTAGCTGCACTTTTATTTTTTGTTTATGCTGTGCATTATTGGTTTTCTTCTCAGGTGCACAAAGATGTTTAAGATTTGCAGATACAGATGATTGTTCACTGTAAATTAGCTGTGAGCATAATTTACATCAGCATACCAATTGTTAGACTGCCACCCTATTCAGGGTGGTTACTACCTTGCGTCTTGGATGTTGAACTAGATTTACACTAGTAAATTCATGAACTAGAATTCATTAGTGTAAATGGTATTTAATGAATTTACTGTCAGAGAATATTATATCCATTCATCCATTTTCTAAATCTGCTTATCCAGAACAGAGTCACAGGGAAGCTGACTCTTATCTCTGCAAGCATTGGGTGCATGGTAGGAACAATCCCTGGACAAGGTGTCAACCCATCACAGGGTGAACACATACACATCAGGGGCTAATTTGGCATCACCTGTCCACCTAACATGTCATTGAATCGAATCAATGAAAGTTATGTGATGCACATACATATGTTTTTGCTTTGCTTTCTATCACTCAAAAATAAATATTTTAAGTGCTGTTGTATTAAAAAGTGAAAATTAAATGTTTTTTTTCTTCTTTAATTCCATCTGTTCTACAAATTGTCAGATGGATGAAATTTTCCAGGAAGGATTTAATATGGATGGGATCAGATTGCAAAAAATTATGATTCAGAAAGACTTCACCAATTGTAGTATGGCTGAGTATTACTAAATCAAATCCCAGTATGTCCCTAGTATTCCTAAAACAAAAAGGCATACACAGCAAGTAAATGTATAAATAATTAAAAATTCTTGCATATAGCCTTCACTTTTGCTCTGCCACATTTTTCTGTGAAGAGTTTAAAGCTATTCACTTCATACAGCAAAAAGTATCAGAATTTAATCCCAACTTTTTGATGATGTGGAACATGAGCATGGCTCATGCAGAACAGTTTTAGTAGCATATAATCCCAGTGCAAATATAATGAAAAGGTGTCTTATGTCTCTTTGGTGTTTTGAGTTCTGTCAAATGTTCAGCTTATCAAATATTGAAAATTCTTACATTGGCACTGACATTTTTGTCTTTTTTATGTTTAGAATCTTTGTAACTCAATATTTTCAAACTGGTTTAAGCTATCTTTTAGGTAAATTGCAGGTTGCCTAATTTTTAGGTTTACTTTTCTATTTTAAACATATGTTTTATATCTTAGTAGAAAATATTTATTTCCAAGGTGCTTAAATAGAAAACACAATCTTTGTTATTGCAAACATCTGATTACATATGTGTTGTTTCATTTATAGCTTCTTCCTAACTAAGACATGCTTTGGTAAGGTATGTTCATGAGTGTATTATTTTAACCTGTTACCTCTTTTTCTCCTAGCAAAGTATTAAAATATTTTAAAATCTTTTCATTTTCCTATACAGAACAGAGCTTATGCTGCCACAGAATTGTTGCAGGAACTTAACAGTGATGTGTCTGGTAATTTTGTTGAAGAGGTAAGAAGTTTTAAATGCATTACACATTTCTGACTTTAATTGTACTACTCCTGCTAAATAAAATATTGGTATAAAGAGGCTAAATATTTTAATGTCTTTCCATGGGAATAATAATTTTCTTTTGTAAGGCTAAAAAAATGTGTATTGATTTGTATGTTTAACTCCAGAGTGTTACTCTGTTGATTCAGTTCAAGGAATTATTATATCATTAAATGCAAAATATGGAGAATGTTTTTGCATTTCAAAAAAGTAGCATGTTTTCTGAATTTTCCAAGATATTTCTGCTGTTTCCTATAGAGTCCAGAAGAGCTCCTAGACAATGATCCAGAATTTTTCCAACGATTTAGTATGGTAATTGCGGTGCAGTTACCAGAAAGGTATTAGTTTTTATTTCTATTGGTCTCAGTTATGGATTACAGTAAAAATAAGTTGGGGTGATTTCCAAAATGCCCTTAGCAAAAATGTGTAATTTTTATCTTTTTAGTACATTGCTAAAATTATCTACGATTTTGTGGAATGCTGGAATACCTCTCTTAGTCTGTCGGACATATGGGCTTGTTGGATACATGAGATTATTGACAAAGGAACACACTGGTAAGTAAACCGACCTCGTAATTCGACTGACCTTTTTTTTTTTTTTATTATTATTATGGTATAATGGTTAAAAATATAAAGAAATGAAACTGAGAAAAATCATTTACAGCTAAATTACTGCAAATAAAATGAAAGTATGTTTATCTTGAAAAATGTTATCAACCACAACATTAAAATCGCTGAAAGGTGAAGTGAATAACATCGATTATCTCATTGCAATGGCACCCATCAAGGATTGGGATACATTAGACAGCAAGTGAACAGTAAAGTTCTTGAAGGTGATGTGTTTTCCGTGATTAAAATTGGCATACATTAGGATCTGAGCAACTTTGACAAGGACCAAATTACGATTACTAAGTGGGTTGGAGCATTTCCAAAACCGCAGGTCTTGTGGGGTGTTCCTGGTATGCAGCAGTTATAATCTACCAAAAGTGGTCAAGGACATCTAGTAAACTAACCACAGGGCCATTGGTGCTCAAGGCTGATTGATCATGTGAGAAGTGAGGGCTAGCCCATTTGGTCTGATCCCACAGAAGAGCTACTATGGCACAGATTGCTGAAACATAATGCTGGACATGAGAGAAAGGTGTCAGAACAATAAATAAATAATAAAAATGTAATAATTAAATAAGGAAAAATGTATCAAATGTTAATAATCACTAACCTAGTATTTGATAAATATATTTCCTTCTTCAGTGGTAGAATCTCATCCAGATAATGCACTGGAAGATTTACGATTGGATAAGCCGTTTACATCTCTCAAAAAACACTTTCAGAGTTTTGAGTTGGAAAATATGGATAAGAAGGTACTTTATAATATAAAAAAAAAAAACTACATCCTTTGGCAATGCAATAAATCTGCACTGCAAGAAATTATAGTTTAATTTTTAGTACCCCTGATTTTTACTTTGTTGTTTTTTTTCCTTGTAAATGTACAGGATCATAGCCATACACCATGGATAATTGTGATAGCAAAGTATTTGGAAAAATGGTTGAGTGAGGTAGGTTGATGTTTGAGAAGTGTGTGAAATCTTCTGTGTTAGTGTGTAATGTTATTGCTTAGAATTTATTTTTTAAACTGCAAAGCAATTTTAAAGTAGTGGTGAAAAATGAACTTCTATTTGATAGTTTTCTCTTGTAATACATCTTGTATGGTATAAAGGGACATTTGGTGTTAACATGCAAATGATTTAAAGAGTTTATTCTGTTTAGCTTTACCTAGGAGTATAGCTGTCTTTTTGTATTTTTTAAATTCATCACTCAGTATTACAACTTTCTTATGAATCAGAATTGGTTTAAGATTTAAGGGTCATGCCCATCCAGCATCATTAGATGCAAGGCAGGAAACTGTCATTGATAGGTTACCAGTCTTATCACTTTATCCACTCATGCACATATCAAAAAGCCATCAATTAACCATGCCTGCATGCTTTAAATAATGTGAAGTAAAACCTATACAAACACAGAGAGAACAAGCAAACTCAACCCAAAACAAATTACTACTTGTGTTATATTTGAACCCAGGATCTTGGATTCATGAAGCAGCAGCCCCATGCACTGTGCTGTAGTTGTGTGTGTGTGTGTGTGTTTATGGGAAATATATATAATGCTGTATTTTATCTGCATCAGTTACTTGCTGGGATAGGCTTTAGCTGCCCGACCCTACTCAAGATAGACAGTAGAGGTATACATATATAGCAAGAGATAAATAGATATATATAGATAGAATTTGTGTTGAAGTGGTCATAATAAAAATGAATGGATCAGTTTTTACAAGGCAGAGAAGACAAATACTCAAAAATCAGTCATTTACTCTGTTTAAATAAAGCCATCATCAGCTGCATTACTGAGGCACTTTTCTATGTTGCAATGGCAAGTTCTAGAAAATGTGACAATACTGAATAATTTTGGTTTTAATCTTTTAAATTCATTAAATTTAAGTATGGCAATTTATCTTGCCTCTGTAATTTCAGAACAATAACCATCTTCCTAAGTTATCTAAAGAGAAAGAGGCCTTTAAAGAACAAATACGTCAAGGTGTGTATATGTTTTTTATTTTCTCCCACAGTGTCCTTTTGTTAGATTTTTGTATATATTTATCTCATGACTTAATAGAGACATTTTTTTTTTTGGGAAGAAATTGCTAACCACTATTTTATGTTTTACTTAAATTTTGTGTATCCTTTTTAACCACGTACACAAGTTTATTCAGTATATTTTGTCTGGTTGATGAGTAGCTTGTTAATAATGAGAAGAGTAGGATTGCATAACATATACATTTTTACATTGCACATATTTCTTGTCTAAATCTTGCAGTGCATTTATTGCTCATTTTTAGGATACAAATTAGATTTGTATCACCATAACTTAAAAATGAATTTTCTTTGGGAATAAACTGCACTAGTTGTCACAAGAAAAACTAGCCTTTCATATTATCAGTGGCAGAAATCAGCTTAAAAATGCTAACCTATTTCTTTCTTTATTATTTCCTGATTTTTGTTCAAGTGCCAGAAATAATGGTGCTATTATTCTGGAGATCAAATGACATTAATTTTAATACTGTGACCATATCAAGCAGTGTATTATGACTAAAGGAGATGTCTACCTAAATTGCCTGTACCATGTACTATAATAATCTTTTATTTCATTTTGAAATTTAAATAGATAATTATCTTCTATTCGCATTTAGTAAGCAATACACAAAAATTGAGCTATATATAGTGGTATTTTTTGAAAGATGTAATTTATCCTTGCACTGTTCTTGCCTGGATTTTCTGCAGTTCCCTGTGATCTTCATAAGAATAATTGTTTATAGCAGAGTAGGGCATTTTAAAGTGGATGAAAGATTATTGATCAACAGGTACATATCCAAAGAGAAGTAAAATGACAATAAGGTACTGTAAGAAATGGATATGTGTGTGTTTTTATTTTTATCAGCTGATACCTATCAGTCACAAGGATCCTAATATACATACAACAGACGCATTGAACAGTAAAGGTTTATATTAGTAGAAGGACCTACATGCAGTGGTCCTATAGTATAATTAGAAGCAGGAACAGCAGCTAATTCTGTTGGGAACCAGATGAGGAACCTGACTAAACCTCTTTTTTTTTTTCTTATATTTTTCTTTCATCTGTGAAGTACAATATGTAATTGTTAAAGGATAGGCATCTTAATGTAAAAAAAAAAATTGACAAGAAATATACATATTTTTATCATGACTCTGTTAAGAACCAAGCGGGCTTTGAAAATGTCATGGTACTGTATATACATTTTAACTAGGCACCCTTTCAGCTGTACGATCCTTTATTTGAAGCTTTATTTTTTCTGTCTAAAAGATGAAGTAGAGAGCTGTGGGAAAATGCACAATGTAATTTTGCAATCTTGGTCAAAAGAAGTTTTTTGCTTTTCATGAATGCAGTTTACAGCTAATAACATGCATGTTAGCAATACAAGTTGGTGTGCAGTATTTTGAGTTTCTCTAAATACCAGAACTGCCTATAAGGACCTCAATGTGAAAACAAAAAACATATCGGTGTCCCTGAGTATTCAAACACAGCTTTGAGTACTTGTTGGAAGGAGATTATTTAAAATTTTTGTTCATATTTTACTATTATGTAGTATGCACTGATGCTTTTGTGACTATGTTTTATTTGTCACTCACTTATTTAAAGTGGGAGTTCAACCTTGGATGAAGGAAGGAAATGCCTCAGGTATATTTAAAATGCACTGATCTGTGATATGTAGTATATGGTTTGACCTCTGAAGAATGGAGAAAAAAATTAAACTTACTCCATTGCTGTGGCATAGTAAATGAAAAAGCTGTCTTACACTGAATGAACCTTTGTCTAAGATCACAGCCTGTGATGTGGCACCAAGTTAACACCTCATACACCTGTGTCAAGTTAGGAAAAAGTTTTTTCAAGTCTATTTGATGTTTAGCAGTGATTTGGAAAACACAATACCATTTTTTAAATTAGATAGTCAGAAATAAGTTTTTTTTAGTCCATATCTGAATGGTGAAGTGGTAAAGGACAAATTAAAACAACCTATCACCTTTTACAGGTTGCATACTGTATTCTGAAATCTACCTGCCTATCTGTGTACTCTATTAACTGTGTATTGTGAAATATTTGCATTGAACACAAAATTTGAAAAGAAATTATATTTCTTTACGTAAGCATTCTTATAGGCCCGCTTTCTTATAACTTCACATTTGCTGTACTACTTACAGTTGAAATGATGGCTAACTTGGGAATTCATATTTTGGCAACTTTGGCTGTAGTTTCTGCCAAATGTGGTGTTTAAAAAATTAAGCACTATTAATGACAGGGCTCAGTTATTTTTTGGATTCAGGAAAATGTAAGTGCCTTGAGCATGGGAAAGGCACTATATAAATAAAATGTATTATTATTAAAAATAATTTTTGATTAGTTGTTAGATTTTAAATATACAAAGAAGACCCAAAACAAAGCGTTGAACCTAGAAAACTAGAAATGGAGTTAAGGTGGTACATCTGTGTGCATGGGTTTTATGCAAGTTCTTTGATAAGGCCTACAGTTGAACATTGCACCTTATAAAACATTATACAGTATATTGATAGTAAAATAAGAAAATGTAATGCAGCAAAACAGGACATACACCAAGAGGGGGATACAGGATACGTTTCTCAAAGCACTGTATGTCTAGGTAGGAACAGTTTCTTCTAGGAGAAAAATTCCATTTCAAGGACAGACACCCGGACTGCCTGGAACCTTAATAGACCATAAGGATTCATGGGTCCACAGACACCATGGTGCGCATTATCCTAATGCTTACATGGCAGGCAAGAGAGTTAGTTTTGTTTATGCTAAGGAATATAGGGAATTTAGCATTGATCAAATAGAACAATGAATGTTTATAGTCAAACGCAGAGGAATTATTTTTTGGTTTATCCCTTTTTGCTTTGTTTCATAAAACCTTATATTCCTTCTTAGAGTGAATGATACAAAAACACTGAACTTCCCACAAAAAAATAAATTGTGTCTTAAATGCCCACATTTTTTAAAGAGACTTATCCTTAACAACTATAATTTCTTTGGCCAATCTATTATATTATTAACATTATATAGCTGATGTTTGAACTGGATAATAATAATTACTTTCAAATACATTATATTTGATGCTTTATAATATTCATATTATGTAATATGAAAAAGTTCAGTGGGAAATGGAGTTGTATACTTTTGAAGGTTATGAAACAAAAACAAATTGTTCTGGCATTTGGAATGGTGCCGTGTCTGATACTGCCTAATTAATGTTTTAAATTTAAAAACCTCTCACAAGTCTTAATATTAGAAGCATTGTTAATTCATTTATTTTTTTGACAGACCTCTGTTATATGAAAATTCTAGTTTGGCCTTAGTAAACGTGTTATTGCATATTGTATGTAAAACTTGATAAGACTTATTTATTTGACAGGAATCCGTAAAAGTGAGACTGGGGCACCAGAGGTTGAAGAAAATTTTGAGGAAGCCATTAAAAACGTAAACACAGCATTGAACCCAACTAAGGTTGGAATTTATATATTAAGTGCATTACATGAATAGATCACCATTGTGATAAGTACTTTAATCATTTTTTGCATGTTGTTAATGCTTTCAATCTTTTTTCCATTTAATATTAATAGATTTCAAGTGAAGTAGAATCTATTTTCAATGATGAACAGTGCTGCAATCTCACAACACAGGTGACTTTTTTATATATAGTAAACATTGAGACTGACAGAATAAACATGCAAATGCAAAATTTGTTTCTGCTACATTCTGCTCAGTAATTGAGCACATTATTAACACTGAGTTATGTTCTAAAATGTAATCTTATTTTAATTTGCCAGACTTCCTCATTTTGGTTGCTTGCTCGAGCTGTGAAACAGTTTGTGGAAAATGAAGGACATGGCAACCTACCAGTTCGCGGCACAATCCCAGACATGATAGCAGATTCTGATAAATTCATTAAACTCCAAAATATGTATGTATTTTGCATTTAAACTTTTTTTTATAGAAAAAATGTACAGTTGTACATTTTAAACCTTAAAGTTCATTCCTCACTACTAAGCTCTTGAGCAACCTCGAAAAACTCACTTAAACCAGCATACATATAAATTTTAAATTTGACTCTCCACATGGTGGGGAATTCACCCACACCTTACTGGTTTCCCATGATAGAGAGTTCTATAAATATTGAAGACAGACAATTTTCCAAATCATTTAAAGCTTAAAATGTGATCATAACAACATTCTGTTTGAATTAAATGAATGTTTTAAACTATGTCATTAAAAAATGTATTTGTGTACCCTCTAATACACACAATTGTATTCAATATTTTTTTAATATAACTCATTGTTACAAAAGTAGCAGCTTTCAAAACAATTAACTAAGTCTTCAAGTACACCTGAATGTTATGCAAAAATGTTTCTGACTTGTAATAAGGAAGTGGACAGAACTCTGTTATTTTCTTTGCATCGTAATTTAAAAGATTAAAAGAGGATGTAAATTGTGTGAATACATTTTAAAGGGTACTGTTGTTGCTTATAACTTACAATTATCTGGAATTGAGACCTTTAGTGAATTGAAATGTATGACTAATTACAAAATGATTTTTGCGTTTTCACACAAATTCCAAGTTGTGCTTAGTGTTGACGGAGTAGTACAAGGTAATGGTTCGTTTTGGCGGCCAACCTAAATAAATAACCTTAGAATAAAAACAGGAGCACCAAGTATAAACCACAAAAATAAACCAACACTGTAGCCATCTCAGCTTCAGTGGGCCCCTTTTGAAAATTTACACTCATCTATTATAAAAAAAAATCCTGGAAAGGAAAAGCAGGGCGATGAGACGTGATCTCCTTGGAAGTTCTCGGAAGACGCTTAAAAGACCCACGAGACGCAAAAAATATCGAATAAGAGAGCACAGCCAGCAAACATTCAGTCGTGTAAAGGCATGTAGCACACACAGATCCTGTGCTCTCAGCACATATAAAGCATATAAGGGCAATACGTTCTAGATGAAACGTTAACGACTAAGCAAAGTAGAAACAGCAGCGCGGAGAAAAGAGGCCCAAAAGCTTTGGAGAGAAAAAAAGGCAGATAAGAGATTATGAAATGATTGGAATTCGAATGGCTCAAACAAACGATGGCGCGATGCACATGCAGAGAAAGGTAAAGAATATGAAAGCAGTAAAATTCTAAAGTATTGTAGCGTCCCAGCCAGGTTGAAGCTTTTTTTGTTTTAAGTGACTGTTAGGTCAGATTGAGGGAGGGCAGAGTACAGCACGAAAGACTGATAGCAGAGCATTGATTGATGTGGTAAATTGGGTGAGACCTGGGGGATAAGGGGTCAGAGAGGGTGCTAGCAAGTTGTGTTTAGGGTTACGAAGTCAGCGATTGTTCAAGTAAAACTTTTGTGACACTTTATTACGTCTGTCGTTACAGTATCAAAAAAAAGATAGTAAAGATCACATTAGTGCAAACAAAAAGAAATGAATCATCAGGACCAGGTGTATTCGAAAAAATAGCAGGACAAAGCGAGGTCAGAAATAAAAGGTAAAGAGCAGAAAACAACGTCTCTTCGCATCATTCAATGCACAAAACATAGATTTACACAATAATGGACCATACGCTATGAGAATCTGTGGTCCCTCAACAGTTAAAGCAACGACAACTTTAATTTCAAAGAAAACACAATTCGGTCAGGTGTATATTTACATGCGAGCAGCGTTATATGTCCTGCGAGAAACAGATGTAACCACGCCTGGGGCCGGAAATAAAGGACAAGTATTGTTTTTACAAAGGTTTTTTTAAGTAAAAGTGAAAATAATGCATATGTAACAATTCCCATGAAAATAACAATCTTTTTAAATTGTGTATCCGGTAAACCAAACATGGGGGTGGGCAAGTGAAGCGAGCAGGGTGCAGAGCACCCTAGTTTAAAAAAGAAAGAAAGAGAAATTTCTTTAAGATTAGATGCTGCAGTGCTTCAGTACTACCCCAGGAACTGATATCTGTACTGAGTAAGTCAGCATTAGAGTTGTGCTTTGTGATATCCACTTTCATCTCCATAGTCCAGTGTTTACTGTATCACAACTATTTATGTGGTTATCGGGTGCTAATGTGCACTTTCATCTTAACTGCTGTACTCTTGGAAAACATCTGCAATTTTCCATGAGAAGGATGGGAGACGAGCATCAAGTGTCAGGACATCTATAAAGACTGTGTCAGCGTATGATTATGCTTCAGTTTGTTCTGCAAAGTGAGCATAAAAGTAGCAGCACAGACTTCGAAGTGTTAAAATGAATAAAAAGTAGCTGTCTTTGAGAGTTCCATTGACAATTAATAAGTTCACTTCAAGAACACTTAAAACTCAGCATTCTGCACACTAGTTTGCATTTGCCTTAACCACCTTCATGAGACAGACTTTGATTTTAACACACTATATATTCTGTAGAACTATCCTGCTTTAAACAGGGTTGGAGTTACAAAGGTAAGTTGAAGGAAATAGGTATAAAACTTGCTGTAAAATGAATATTTTATTAGGAGATGCAAGATTTATAAATGCAAATTAATTAAATATGGTATTGATGAATGTTCTCTGTAGCATTTTAAATATAGAGGCATATTTGATTGATTTTAATTTGTTGTTCTATGTATTTATTTACTTACTGTGTTTTCCAGATGTATTTTAACAAAGCCCAGTATAAATAAAATTACATGGTGTATAATTTTGTAAAACTCCTATTGATACCAAAAGAGATTGATTGTTCCTATCTGTCTTTTTTTTTTTTATTCTTTTATTAGTTATCGAGAAAAAGCAAAAGAAGATGCTGCAGTTGTCTCTAATTATGTAGCATCTTTACTACAGTCAGTTGGAAGGGTAAGTCAATTACATATTTCTTTGTGCAATTTGTATTGCTTTTCCTTAAAGAATATGAAAAGGTTTCATAATGCAGAAAAATACTAGATTGTGTAATTGTAATGATAATCATCATTAATTAATAGTATTAAATGAAAAATGCACTTCACCCTAAGCTTTTTAATGTGCCAAAAAGTAATAGTTAGCTTTCATTTCTGATCAAAGTTTGGTTTTTGGCTTGGAAGGTAAGAAGTACAGTTCAGTACAAATATGGGACTTTTTCATTCCTCACTGTAAAGACACTGTTGAGATTATGTAACTTTTCTTATTTGTAGCCATCAGAGAGCATCTCTGAGCAAGAAATAAGACTGTTTTGTAAGTATTTTGTTGTTTATTACTAAATACTTAACAGTAATTTATAAGTATTTAATATTTCAGCATGTCTTTTCATATATAAGTATGATATTTGCAGAAATGTAGAATCATTTTCCATTTCGGTGACAAATCCTTTGTTTATGTTTGTGTTAAAGAAAATTAACTTTTAAAATTTTACTTAGGTAAGAATGCTGCATTTCTACGTGTTGTACGTTGCAGATCACTTGCAGAAGAATACAATGCTGAAAATGTAAATAAAGATGAAATATGTAAGTAAAGGCTATCAATAGTTATTCCTTTGAGTGAATTATAAGCAAGTCTATAAATGACTGTTACAACCATAAGATTTTTATCGAAGGATATAGTAGCAGTGCATTATCTTAGATAAATTATCCTGATGATCTAAGCCATTATTATATACACTCACCTAAACGATTATTAGGAACACCATACTAATACGGTGTTTGATCCCCTTTCGCCTTCAGAACTGCCTTAATTCTACGTGGCATTGATTCAACAAGGTGCTGAAAGCATTCTTTAGAAATGTTGGCCCATATTGATAGGATAGCATCTTGCAGTTGATGGAGATTTGTGGGATGCACATCCAGGGCACGAAGCTCCCATTCCACCACATTCCAAAGAACAACAACAACAACATTTATTTATATAGCACATTTTCATACAAACAGTAGCTCAAAGTGCTTTACATAATAAAGAATAGAAAAATAAAAGACACAGTAAGAAAAGAAAATAAGTCAGCATTAATTAACATCGAATAAGAGTAAGGTTCAATGGCCAGGGGGGACAGAAATGCTCTGTTGGGTTGAGATCTGGTGAATGTGGGGGCCATTTTAGTACAGTGAACTCATTGTCATGTTCAAGAAATCAATTTGAAATGATTTGAGCGTTGTGACATGGTGCATTACACTGCTGGAAGTAGCCATCAGAGGATGGGTACATGGTGGTCATGAAGGGATGGACATGGTCAGAAACAATGCTCAGGTAGCCCGTGGCATTTAAACAATGCCCAATTGGCACTAAGAGGCCTAAAGTGTGCCAAGAAAACATCCCCCACACCATTACACCACCACCACCAGCCTGCACAGTAGTAACAAGGCATGATGGATCCATGTTCTCATTCTGTTTACGCCAAATTCTGACTCTACCATTTCAATGTCTCAACAGAAATCGAGACTCATCAGACTAGGCAACATTTTTCCAGTCTTCAACTGTCCAATTTTGGTGAGCTCATGCAAATTGTAGCCTCTTTTTCCTATTTGTAGTGGAGATGAGTGGTACCCGGTGGGGTCTTCTGCTGTTGTAGCCCATCCGCCTCAAGGTTGTGCATGTTGTGGCTTCACAAATGCTTTGCTGCATACCTCTGTTGTAACGAGTGGTTATTTCAGTCAAAGTTGCTCTTCTATCAGCTTGAATCAGTCGGCCCATTCTCCTCTGACCTCTAGCATCAACAAGGCATTTTTGCCCACAGGACTGCCGCATACTGGATGTTTTTCCCTTTTCACACCATTCTTTGTAAACCCTAGAAATGGTTTTGCGTGACAATCCCAGTAATTGAGCAGATTGTGAAATACTCAGACCGGCCCGTCTGGCACCAATAACCATGCCACACTCAAAATTGCTTAAATCACCTTTCTTTCCCATTCTGACATTCAGTTTGGAGTTCAGGAGATTGTCTTGACCAGGACCACATCCCTAAATGCATTGAAGCAACTGCCATGTGATTGGTTGATTAGATAATTGCATTAATGAGAAATTGAACAGGTGTTCCTAATAATCCTTTAGGTGAGTGTATGTGTTCTGCAATAAACCGAGAAAACATTGTTATAAGTGTAGATGGTCACCTCTAACATTGCATAGCCCTAAAAAATTGCATATATTTCTTTTAGTACAACAAAGAGAACATGTTTTAATGTTACAAATAGCTAAACTTGTGATTGTCTAAAAACATTTTTTACAGCATCATACATGGATAATCCAGACAATGAGATGGTGTTGTATTTAATGTTGCGAGCTGTTGACAGGTTCTATCAACAGCATGGTCGATACCCAGGTATGTGTTACTGTGTATCTGAAGTAATAAATAACATTTAGTTTTGGAAAAGCATTGGGTCACCATAATGCATTAATTTAGGTTTGGTACTAAGAATATATACATTGAGCAAAATATACCAAGTTCTTAACTAGCAAAGTTTAACGATAATGGATTCTGTGTACTAGAAATAAAATGCTAAATGAAATTAAAATTGGATTACAGGGTATAAAATAAAATTAAAATACTATAAACTCTTTGTTACTATTTTTTTTCCATTTTTTGCTCTGTTGCATTTATCTGCAGGTTGACAGTACTCCCTGAACAATCAGTTACATCCTTTTAACACTAGAATTACCAAAGCCTACGAAAAAACTCCTAAATCCATCTCACCTTAAATCTCTTTGCACCTATCTGTCAACGTCTTTTGTCTTGTAAATATGTTGATAAGCAGCAAGAAGTCTGCTCTCACAACCCCCACCGCCGCACAAAGTTTTCTCAGTTCAAGTCTGTTTACCTCGTGTCAGTTGCTTAGAGTTGTATAGAGTAAATACAATATCGTTATTTGGAATACATGCATTTCATGTGTGTTCTGTGTCTACGACAATCTATGTAAACATATTATTAAAACAAAAACTTTTTTTTATGTTTTAGTAATAATTGACAAAATGTAGACATGAAGCGATTTGGATACCAAACATGGTGCACTGCCATCTTAAGTAAGTGAGAAACGAAGACTCTGTGTCACTGTTACATGATTGGCCATGAGAATGTGTACTGTAAACAACATGACTGTGGACATTGCAGAGATAATTGGAAAATGGAAGCCACACCAAATAAATGAGAATACAAATGTTAGCATATTGACATCATGCAATAATGATAAATTGAATAAACAAAAGCTCCAAAAATGGAACAAAATTGTTTCTAGGACTGACATAATAAACATTCACCACAGTAGCCTCATTTCATCTGTAATTGCTGACACTGTAATAACCGCAAACTTAAAAGAGTTCAGGCATTGCCATTTCTTGACACCTTTCTCCAGTGAGCAGTATAACAAATGTTCATTGACACTAGAATTACCAAAGTCTATGAAAAAACTCATACGACTGCTTTGGTGGAGTAATGGTAAGAACTGCTGACTGGTAATTGAAAGGTTACGAGTTCGATCACAGAGTCTTTTGAGAAGTGAGCTGCTCTTATTTTTACTATTTTAGAATAAAAACATAATTTTGATTTAAGTCTGTAACAGCTGGTGGTACTTATGGTACTTGTAAAGGTTAGCTTTGTTTTGTTTTTTTCTCTCCAGTTTTATTCTCCCAGTCACATTCACGCTTCCCCCAATATGACACTGCTGTTTTCACATAAAGATGTGCTATAACAGAGGTGAACTCAGATGACAAGGGTTCTACATCGGAGAAAGAATGCACGTCACACTTTTGCCATCGCTGTACTTTGTATATGTACCCAGGAAGCTCTGCAGTCTACTTTTGACTTTTCGCTGTAGGAAGATAAGCAAATAGATTAAGGTAAATAGGTAAATAACATTTAATCTGGCTTTTACATACAAAGTAGAGCGATGGCAGCTTCTACCTGCAGCTATAGACTCTTCAGTACATGAGCAACTTTCCACGCTAGTGTTTAGATCTGGACGGTGTATGTGCCCAAAAAAGAAGTCTGACTGCATTTTCCTACCATTTCTTGCAAACTGAAGTGTCAGCATGCACTTTTCATGGCATTACACATGTATTTTTTGAACATGCCCGTGTCAATCAAACACAGGAAGCTCTGCAGTCTACTTACGACTTTACGCTATAGGAAGTAAGTAAATAAATTAAGGTAAATAACTTGTGATCTGGCTTTTATATACAAAATACAGTGAGGACAGCTTCCACCTGCAGCTATAGACTGTTCAGTACGCGAACAACTCTCCACGCTAGTGTTTAGATCTGGATGGTGTATGTGCCCAAAAAAGAAGTCTGACTGCATTCTTGTACTCCTTTCTTGCTAAATGAAGTGCTAGCATGCACTTTTCGTGGCATTTTTTTGTATTTTTTGAGCATGTCCTTGTTAATCAAACACAGAAAGCTCTGCAGTCTACTTATGACTTTACGCTGTAGGAAGTAAGTAAATAAATCAATGTAAATAACATTAGATCTGGCTTTTATATACAAAGTACAGCATCGGCAAAAGTGCGACATGCATTCTTTTTGTTTTTTTGCAAGTGCAGCTTTGACATCGTGGACCATAAGGTGCATACTAATTCAGCGTGAGCAGTAACACTCAATAAAACTGAATTAAAAAAAAAAAATTCAAGTGAGAATAAGATATCAATAAGGCAGATTCACCTGTGTTTGTGTGTCAGCTTTTATCCATCTGGATCAGAGAATTTCCAGTTCCATTGTCTGAAAACACCACTCACATCTACAGTTATTCCTAGTTTCAAATAAAAAGTAACAGCGTCATATCCCTTTGGGGGGCGGGTGTAGTATGTATCATGATCATGACTGAGAGAATAAAAGTGAAAAAAAAAAGCTAACTTTTACAAATACAAGTACTTCAAATTTACACGGGCTGTTACAGACGCAAATCAAATGTATGTTTTTATTGTATATTTTTTTTTATTTTATTTTTATTAATTTTATTGCAATCCATACAAATCAATCAAGTTTTTATAAAAAGAAAAATTGAGTTAAGGACAAATCGATCTCCACCCCTGCGAGAGAGAGCAAGGCAAACGGCGTGAAATTTAAGGCTTGTAAACATACCTAAATTAATAAATTCTCTGTGCTTTATGAGCTTATTTTAAAATATTACTGATTAGATCCTGCCATGTTTTGAAAAAAGTCTGTACAGATCCTCTGAGTATTTGATTTTTTCCAATTTCAACTAGTATAACACATCATTTTCCCACTGACTTAAACTGGAAGAACCCAAACTCTTAACTTTTTTAACACTATAAGTCTGCGTGCCAAAAGTGTAGTGAATGCAATCACAATTTGTCTTTCTCTACTTTAAACCCATCTGGAAGAACCCCAAACACAGCTGTTAAAGGGTTAGGAGGGATTGTGAGACCAAGGCTGTCTGAAAGGTAATTAAAAATTTTGGTCCAGAATAATGTTAATTTGGTGCAGGCCCAGAACATGTGACCCAGTGAGGCTGGGACTTGGTTGCAGCGTTTGCAGGTTGGATCATGCCCTGGAAACATTTTGGAGAGTTTTAGACGAGACAGATGTGCTCGATATATAATTTTGAGTTGTATAATTGTATGCTTTGCGCATATGGAGCTCAAGTGAATTCTCTGCATTGCTACTTTCCACTCCTTTTCTGATATATTTATGAGAGATCTTTTTCTCAGTGTCCTCTTGGATTTTTGAAAGGGAGGGATTGTAAAATGATTTTATATATTGTAGAGATGGTGTCTAAGTCCTTGAGATTGAGCAATATTTTTTCCAGCATGGATGAAGGTGCAAGATGAGGAAAATCGGGAAGGTTCTGTTTAACAAAGTTCCTGATTTGAAGATAGTGAAGGAAATGTGTAGCTAGAATGTGAAATTTGGAATGTAATTGTTCATAGGATGCAAAGACGTTGTCTATATAAAGATCTCTAAGCAAGTTAATTCCAAATTTTTCCAGATATTAAAAACTACATATGTTTGCGAAGGTTGAAAGAGGTGGTTCTTTTGCAGAGGTGCCACAGATGTAAGCTTCTATTATATTATTGTATAATATTAACAATAAGAGCAGCTCACTACTCAAAACGGCAAATATGAGGCAGTCAGGATCGAACCGGGGGACTCTTGATTACAAGTCAGCAGTTCTTCCCACTGTGCCATGGAAGCTGTTGTATCAGCCTTGTACCTATTGTGAAAGTGTTTATTTGATCTTTGGATTTAAGGCTTCACACATTATACAGTTTATGTCTACATTTTGTCATTTATTACTAAAATATGAAAAACGTTTCAGTTTTAACAATGTGTTTATATAGATTGTTGTAGAAACAGAACACACATAAAATGCATGTGTTCCAAATAACAATCTGTGATTTCCATATACTGTACATCTCTAGGTACCTGACTCCCAGATAATTGAGGCATGAGATGGGAGAACTTTGTGCCCGTTCTGCGGCAGTTTTCGGGGGGTGCTGGGAATAGTAGGCTGCTTGTCTTGATCTGCACATTCACAAGACAAAAGACGCTGATGGAGAGATGCAAAGGGATTTAAGGTGGGCCAGGTATACAAGTTTTTTCCTAGGCTTTGGTAATTCTAGTGTTAAGTGGAAGGTGAATCACCCCTCGGTACCAGCAGTGACAATGGCAGCTATCCAGAGAACTTTGAAGTCAAGTCACTGATCTAAATGCTATTATGCAGATGGACATGAACCCTTTTCAGCCATCTTGGTAATAATTAATATAGAAATACAGACTGACCAGAGATTAAATAAGGTCTGTCCTTGGTCTCGTGCAGGACAGATTGAAAAGATAAACACGCCAGAATTTTGCCCTCAGTCCCACTGTGCAGCTTCTAACAGCTTTCTGATTCTATGCCACCAGTGGCTTCCTGCAGCCCATGGGTAATGCACATGGCCTCAACAAGGCCTCTGTGTCCAAATCTGTGCATGCAGTAACCAGATTACTGTTGTGCCAGGCACATGACTTAAATTTTCAGCCGAAGGGAATGCTTTTCATGTCATCAAAATTGGCTTTCATGCCATTTCAGGCATACCTGCCATTGTAGGTGCAGTCAATAAAACGCTTATCCCTATTTATACTCTGTCTCTTGAATCTCATATACACATGTTGGAAAGGTGCTAAATATCCAGGTGATATGCAACCACTTTTTACATACATTTTGTCCAGGTGGCCTGGGATTACACATAATTATATCTTGTACGATTCTGGATTGTGTCAAATGTAAGGGGTGTTGTATATGCTGGTTACTGGAAGACAGTGTGTTTCCTTTTCACAAATTGATGAACCCCCAAACTGAGGCTGAGGAGAGGTGTAACGCTGTACACCAAAGCACATACACCGTTTTGGAGCACGTTCTGGACATTAAAAAGATGTGATTTTGCTGCCTGCCCAGGTCCTCGGGGAAGCTCATGAGCCTTGGAAAACAACACTTTTTATATTTACCACTTCCTCCAAATGTTATTTTAACTTCTCTTTTGGGAAGGGATTTATGCTTTTCCCATTGCAGCTCACCATTGATCTTTTTTTACAAGGAAGCAACCTGATTGAGCCTATTTATAGAATGTTGACTAATAAGTTAAATTAATGTGATCTTTTTAGAGTTTGTGCTGTAATGTGTTTTAATTGATTTTTTTTAATTACCTGTGTTTTTTCATTCACATGTAACTGGTAGGATAATATAGAGAGTCTGTGTTTTTATGACATGTACACTGGGGAGGAGCCAACAAATAAGTACTTTAAACTTATCTGTTAAATGTCAGATAACGAGGGGCTTCTAGAAACACTTACAAAACTCACTTGTTCTTATGTTATTCTCAGTCTTGTTCGTTATTCATGAAGATCAGTCATTTTTGGGAAACACACCTGGTTAGCCATTTTATTACTTCAACCTAACAAGATGTGAAAAATTTTAATCAAAGCTTAGTCATGCACCAACTTACAGCTCTATTTAGGACCAGCAATGTGTCTGTATGTCAAATTGGTCATATGTCTATCACAAAATCTACAGGTCATTGTAACTGAGTCTCCATGGATTGGTGCGAGTCACTGGTATGCATATTTTAGCTCCTAGTATGGAGTAGCACTAGCCAGTCTTCGCCTCTTGACCGCCGTATGCTGGGCCCATGTAATGCACTGTTACTGAACCACTGGATCACAGCGCCGGTGAGCTGCAGGTTACTGTCTTTGGTTCACAAGTGGGTAGCATTGCACAATATGTTTCCTCGTTTCCAGGTGAGCTTATTTCATCAAGAGGGACCAATGATCCTCATCAATGTATTTAAAAGAGGCAAAACTGAGGTGCAGGATCATAAAGGTTGAGAAACACTGAATACAGCCCTTTAAGAGTCAAAATATATGAGACCCTGTAAAGAAATAATATTAATAATGAGAGATTAATTACAATGGCTGGTTTTGGTCAATTCTAAAACATTACTACTCTTGTTTTCCTATGTCCCTTTGCCGTAAGTATGATTGTATGCCGCAAATAGGTGCAGGGTTTTATTTTTTATCTTTTTCAACAGCAGCATCTTGTTTTACTTGTTAACCTTCCATTTTCATAATTGCAATATGATTTAATGTCAGTTTGTCAGTTTCAATAAATGTATTAGCAAGCAGCAATTAAAATGAATTTTAATGCAATGTGAAGCAGCATACAAGTGGAAATTAGAGTAATAATTGGATTTAACGCTGGGTTGAAACAGGCTACTTGCAAAACAGATTTAAATAAATTTGCAAACCTTATTAGCCCCCATTATCGGTTGTGGTAATTTCATGTGTAAAGTAAAACCAATATATATTGTCCATGCTAATTTTACTGAGGATACCTAAATTATTTATAATAATCTATTTAATCAAGACAGAATTGTGTAATTGTACGTAACATCGATTTACTAGAAGTTGATATGCTTTTACTTTACTTTTTTATGTAGGAGTATATAATTGTCAAGTTGAAGATGATATTGGAAAACTAAAGTCCTGTGTTAATAGCCTTCTGCAGGAATACACTCTGAGTGTCAATGTAAAAGACGATTATATTCATGAATTGTAAGTTGGTTTTTTTTTTTTTTTAATGTTATTGTTTCCATTGCTAGTAAAGTTTGAATTAACAGGTTGCTCAAGAACAAACTAATCAGGCAACCTACGGAATACGATTTCCACACTTGTATAATATTTACTTTTTGGTTAGCCAGTATTAGTAGAAGCAAAATATTAGGGTATTTAATACTGTAAATAAGATATATTCTTTATTTTACAGCTGCCGATATGGTTCAGCAGAACCACACACTGTTGCTGCATATTTAGGAGGTAAGATTAAACTGCAGTTTATTTTCCATTTTAATCCTCTGAAGAAAGTAAATGTAAAATGCATGAATAAAAAATAATCAGGCAGTTGATTTTTTGTATAATTTGGTGTAGAGGTGTATTTAAAAACTTTAAATTTATCATAAATTAAGATGAACTACTATATTTGTATTTGCTAAGCCAATGTTTTTATCTACGGCAATTTTTTTTAATTTTTTTTTATTTAAACCTCAGTCTAGAGACTGTTTTGGAGTGTAGCAGGAGAAAAGTGACCACAAACGAAGAGCTATAAAGCTAGCATAACAAAAAATGATCAAATAACAGTATGACCGGTATTCTCTGAGGGAAAAAAAACATTCATTAATGATTTGAGAGATATTCACAGAACAGTAGAGTTTTCAGTCACTTCTTAAACACATTGAGAGAGAGCTCATTCCACCAACTAGGAGTTCTATATGAAAAGAATGAGGATTGAGATTTCATACCATGTGAAGTTGGAATCACCAGACTCTTTTTACTGGCGAACCTGAGTGGGCAAGAAGGAGCTTAGTACCTTACCAGTACATCCATATACACAGGTGCTGACCAATTGATTATTCTGTAAGCAAGTATCAAGGATTTGAACTTAATGTGTACTACGGGGAGCTACTGTAGCAACTTGAAAAAAGAAGACATGTCTGTCTTGGCTGGTTGAATACAAGACATGCTGCTGCATTTTTGACCATCTCTAGTGGCTTGATGGCAAATCTGGGTCTACCTGCTAGTTGTAAGTTGCAGTAATCCAGATGTGACAAGAGCCTGGACTAGAAGTTGTGCTGCATACTCTGTCGGATAAGGTCTTAGTTTGAGGTTGTTACACAGTGTGAATTTGCATGAATAAAAGACTATTGAAATGTGGTCAGAGAAAGATAGCTGCTGTTTAGTCACCACCCCAAGGTTGCATACTGTCTTGTCAGGTGTTGTTTTCATTGAGAAAAGCTGTCCAGAGATTGGGAGTGGGCCAGACTGGCCGGGTGGGATAATACGAACCTCTATATTTGCCAAGTTGAGCTGTAACTGGTGGTCCTTCATCTATGTTGAAATATCCATAAGACATGCAGAGACTCTATCCAATACCATGTTGTAATCGTGAGGGAATGACCAGTATAGTTGTGTATTAGCATAGAACTGTTAGGAGAAACTGTGGAACTGGATGATAAGGCCCAGTGAGCCAGTTTAGAGAACCCAGAACCAATCCTTGGGGCAACTGTGTGCTTTCCTGATGCACCCTCGACATCTCTCCTCGCCAAGACACGCTGGGATGTGCCAAAGATGTAGGATTCAAACCATCAGAGAGGAGACTCAGTATTGCCAAGGGCAGAGAATGTGACAAGAAGGATATCATAGTTGTCCTTGTTAAAGGCAGGGGAGACATCTATAAGAATCAGGACTGATGACATGTTGGTAGTTCTAGCTGACCATAGCTGTTTGACCCCTATCAGTAAAGCTCTTATTACTTAAGAGGACAGACTGTTTTGAGTCATATGGTGTGCATTTTACAATTTGTAATGTGTCTCATGGATTACAAAATAGGTCATATCAAAATCGAAACTTTATTTTGTGGGTCCATTCGTCAAACACTTAGTTTTTTTGGGGGGAGTTTCTCGGAATCTTTAAATATTCCTATATTGCCTATTTTTTATATGTCAAACAATTTTACACTAAAATGATTATTGACATTAAATGAATGTTGATGGATTTCTTTTTGAACATGCAGTTATTAAAACTGTCCAATTAGTCATTTTCCACTTTCTCATACTATTATGTAGAGTTTTCATGTGGAAGTCCTGTATTATAAGCAACTTGTATTATTCATGTCAGGTGTAATTGGTAATCACAAATAAAATATTTCTTGCATGGGTGAAAATTAATGGCATGCTAAATCTAAACTGTGACTATTTTAGCAAATAATGCTTATTGATGTTATTGATATATTATAAATATTTTTTTTTTTCCAGGAGCAGCGGCACAGGAAGTTATCAAAATAATAACCCATCAGTTTGTTCCTTTTAACAATACTTTCGTTTACAATGCAATGACACAGACATCTGCCGTATATAGCTTATAGTGCAAACTACACTTGATGTAAATGTTATTAACCTTGTGTAAAAATATTAGAACATAGCTGTTTAAAGTTTATACTCTTTACTGTATTATAATAAAATGCTGACCTTTAATTTTTGTATGTTTTACTATTTTTTTCTCTGCAGTTATTTCAGATATCTTGAAATAACACATTTTTGTAAAATATTTTATGTGTGCAGACTGTTTTGTAAATTTGGAGGGGGAAAAAAAAACAAAACTTCTATCTCCATTGTCACCATTTTCCATTATTGTGTAATATTTGTCAAATGCACGTCAGTTGTTTCAAAACCCCCAACCGTATTGTTTTAATTTGTAGCCCATATACTAGGCATGTATTTGATTTTACGTAACTCCTCTTTGCAGAAAGATTACTTTGGAACACTTAGTACGTGTAATCCATTTTATCCAGCTTCCAAATGCATCTTTGACTCTTCTTTGTAAGATTTTTACTTGTTTTGATGACTTTATCAGATACACTCATTAGTAGAATGGTTTACTGTTTTTCCTTTAATCAAGATAAATTCATTGTAAATTGGAATGAACAAGACTTCGGAGGTACAGCACAAGTATGTTTATCTTTCTCAACTGCATTGAAGCTTAATGGTTCATTGCATCTCATTCCATCCATTGCAGTAGTAATGTTATACTTAAAGATTTTAAAAAAAGTGCACCAGATTGGCAAGCAGTGATGTTCACTTAGCCTCTGCCAGTTAAACATTGCTCTACTGCCCAAAGTTTAATTATTTTTTGGAAAAATTTATGAACATATTTTTATTATTTGTTATAACTGACCATCATCAACCCAGACCCTTAGTCTGTATGCATGTTCCTTTGCCCCACACCATCTATATGTTTTTGCTTACTTGACAAGAATGGGGCTTCGACGGGTCAGTGGTTACCATCCTCCTATCAGTGTTATGCTAAGGTGTACATTTCCAATAGTCCTTTTTTTAGACACCAGTGTCTTAATCTAAATTAAGTTACCATGCACATGTCATGTCAGGCTCATTCAGTCCATTCAACCACAAGAGTGGAGCTTTATTAATTTGAAGATGGTTGTCTTCCCGAGTGGTGGACTGCTGATACAGCAATGATATGATTATTCCTGAAAACCCCAACCAGATTATGCTGCATTGAAACCTACATAACTCTTTGTCTTTCCAATAGTCCTGAATTGGTAGACACACAGTTGTTTGGCATATGGCTAGCTGTTTGAAATGCATTGTCTTCATATATGATGAATGTGTAAAATGATTACTGTACCTAATAAAGTGTGCACCATAGTATACAATATGGATTGTTGATTCACTCCATATTTACATTTATTATATTGTTACATTATTATCTTTTCTTTTTCTCTTCATATGCTTGTTCAAACAAATTTAAAAGATTATATCTTTATACTGTATATTCAATTTCCATTATGTACCAATGCATTCGGTGACATCTTGAATTACCCAATCAATATTCAAGATGGATTCAAATTTTAAGCAGTCTTCAAGATCTGTCATACAGCATATTATGCAATGTAGGCAAGCCTTCTATTAACCTTTACTTTCAGTGCAAGTGATGTGAAATATCGTATTTTATCTCCTGATGTACACTTAACTACTGTAGATGTGTAGACTAGTAAAGAGTCTACTGTGTTATTTACCTGGCAGCACTGGCTTTTGGATTAGTTTGTCACATACTGCCTTGTACATTCTATATTCTGTGCATATGTGTAGTTTTAGTTTAGATGTAGCTGTAACATTTTAAAACCCACTTGATCCAATGTTATATTTAAAATCCATTTTTAACAATAATGAAAACAGAAATAATTAAAATTGAGTCATTTGCATGGTACTCGCAGTTAGTATGTACAGAAGATTACAACATGAGGAAACAAAAAACATACCTTGATTAAATCAGCTGGCAGTCTCCAATAAATGGTCCAGGAGTGAGAATCTACTGTAGCCAAAACCACTGCCTTGTGTTCTCAGTAAAACTGATCCTTTGCCCACATTTTATGGATTCTACTCTAATAATGGTGATCCAGCTGCAGAAAATAGAAGGAATGCAAATGTCTTTAAAAAAACCTTTTTATACAGTGTTAATATCATTAGTTTTTACAAATGTACTGCTGAACTTTTATTGTATACTTACTCTACGTATATAAAGCATACTGCTTTTGAATTCTCCAGTTATCATTCTGGTCTCTTATAGCCGAGAATTATGGTGCTTTCAATTTTATTAATCTAAAAATGTAGCTTTCAGTTCAGACATTAATAGTTTTATTGCAGCAGCTACTAAAAAACTATTTCAGTCTATCTTGCAATAGTAACCTTCAACTTGACAACTGTTTTGCTTTTCATTAGTTTAAACATTGTAAATTTCTATATTTGAATGAAAAGTAAACAGTCTCCTCCTTAAAATGATTCCAAATAATTCACATCCGTTTTTTCAGAGTTAACTCTTCTGAATTCCCTGCTAAAAATATAAACAGTTTTAAAGTATACTGTATTTTACTTTAATAAAAGTCTACAGCCTTTCCTCTTACATGTCTGTGTGTCAGGTAAAGTTTTTCGAGAGCTGTAGTAGCTATTGCTTTGTTTCAGCTAAGCATGTTTCTCAATGGTTGCTTCTTAGTATTGCATTATTAGATGTCAGAAAAGTAGGCTGCTTTTAGTGTGTTGTTTATAACTAATGTTTTCATGAGTACTATTTAAAATATGTATAATGGTATTCAGTTTCTTGATTGATTTTACTAAAGTGGAACCTGTACTGCATTTTCTTTACAACAGTATAGTAATTCTGTAACAAACTTCACAATTCAATCAGTCCTTATATTTCAGCATTCACAGAAAGAAGTGCAAATAAAAATGCAATATGAAGTCAAAGAAAATAATTATTTTGATTACAATAATACTCAAATGCATAGTAAATTCCAAACAAAAAATGTTTGGAATTTCATGAATTCCAATACGAATGGCCCCTCAAGTGTAATATGGTCTTGATCGTATAAAGACAATCTGATTAAACAAATACAGTGGTGTGAAAAACTATTTGCCCCCTTCCTGATTTCTTATTCGCATGTTTATCACACAAAATGTTTCTGATCATCAAACACATTTAACCATTAGTCAAATATAACACAAGTAAACACAAAATGCAGTTTTTAAATGATGGTTTTTATTATTTAGGGAGAAAAAACCCAAACCTACATGGCCCTGTGTGAAAAAGTAATTGCCCCCTGAACCTAATAACTGGTTGGGCCACTCTTAGCAGCAATAACTGCAATCAAGCGTTTGCGATAACTTGCAAGGAGTCTTTTACAGCGCTCTGGAGGAATTTTGGCCCACTCATCTTTGCAGAATTGTTGTAATTCCGCTTTATTTGAGGGTTTTCTAGCATGAACCGCCTTTTTAAGGTCATGCCATAGCATCTAAATTGGATTCAGGTCAAGACTTTGACTAGACCACTCCAAAGTCTTCATTTTGTTTTTCTTCAGCCATTCAGAGGTGGATTTGCTGGTGTGTTTTGGGTCATTGTCCTGTTGCAGCACCCAAGATCGCTTCAGCTTGAGTTGACAAACAGATGGCTGGACATTCTCCTTCAGGATTTTTTGGTAGACCGTAGAATTCATGGTTCCATCTATCACAGCAAGCCTTCCAGGTCCTGAAGCAGCAAAACAACCCCAGACCATCACACTACCACCACCATATTTTACTGTTGGTATGATGTTCTTTTTCTGAAATGCTGTGTTCCTTTTACGCCAGATGTAACGGGGCATTTGCCTTCCAAAAAGTTCAACTTTTGTCTCATCAGTCCACAATGTATTTTCCCAAAAGTCTTGGCAATCATTGAGATGTTTCTTAGCAAAATTGAGACGAGCCCTAATGTTCTTTTTGCTTAGCAGTGGTTTGCGTCTTGGAAATCTGCCATGCAGGCCATTTTTGCCCAGTCTCTTTCTTATGGTGGAGTCATGAACACTGACCTTAATTGAGGCAAGTGAGGCCTGCAGTTCTTTAGACGTTGTCCTGGGGTCTTTTTTGTGACCTCTCAGATGAGTGGTCTCTGCGCTCTTGGGGTAATTTTGGTCAGACGGCCACTCCTGGGAAGGTTCACCACTATTCCATGTTTTTGCCATTTGTGGATAATGGCTCTCACTGTGGTTCGCTGGAGTCCCAAAGCTTTAGAAATGGCTTTATAACCTTTACCAGACTGATAGATCTCAATTATTTGTGTTATTTGTTCCTGAATTTCTTTGGATCTTGGCATGATGTCTGGCTTTTGAGGTGCTTTTGGTCTACTTCTCTGTGTCAGGCAGCTCCTATTTAAGTGATTTCTTGATTGAAACAGGTGTGGCAGTAATCAGGCCTGGGGGTGGCTACGGAAATTGAACTCAGGTGTGATATACCACAGTTAGGTTATTTTTTAACAAGGGGGCAATTACTTTTTCACACAGGGCCATGTAGGTTTGGATTTTTTTTTCTCCCTAAATAATAAAAACCATCATTTAAAAACTGCATTTTGTGTTTACTTGTGTTATATTTGACTAATGGTTAAATGTGTTTGATGATCAGAAACATTTTGTGTGACAAACATGCAAAAGAATAAGAAATCAGGAAGGGGGCAAATAGTTTTTCACACCACTGTAGTTCTACATTGATCATAAATAATTTACATTCATCAACATGATGATATTAGATTTGAGAAACACACGGTATATGACAAAGGGTTCAGTATGTGGTGTAAAAGAAACTCAACACCAATAAAAGCTCTTCAGATTATAGTTACTGCTTTTTCTTGCATGATAACTACAGGTAGGATCTACAGATTTTGAAGAGTGATGTATGGCATGTCTACTGAAATTGTGCAAGCAGAAATATGCACCAGACATCCAAAATAAAAATAATGAGATATGATCACCTCTTCAGAGGCCTGGGAGGATACCATAAGACCTTCCATCCTCCAAAAAGGACATATATATAAAAGTAAATATTATGTACTCAAAAACAAGAAATGTGGTACTCTGCTACATGACTGCTTCTGTTTTGCTAACCAGAGATTGTTTTAGTTGAAGTCAGTGTGATCTAGTACCATGGAGACTTCAGACTAAAACCTGGCAACCTTGCCATAACAGAGTGATGCTAAAAAGGCTTTACACGTATTCCTAATTTTGTCGCATATTACAGTTACCTATCGAAAATGTCATATGTATGTGACAGAAATGTGAACACAAGCCACCATCAGCAGTGCTAGTCTGTGTGTGATTAATAACATACCATACCATTCTCTTGAGTCCACTTAGTCCTGAGCAGGGTTGTGGGGGGCTGGAACCTATCCCAGCAAGTACAGGGCACAAGGCGCGAACAATTCTCTAAACATGGAACCAGCAGTTCACACACACACAGAAGAAAATGCTAATTATATTTATAAGTAATACTCTTTTGAAACTATAACACCTCCTACAAACACATATTACATTTTCAATACAAAACAACAAACTGTGGCCAAAATTATGCAGACCTCTCAACTGGCAAGTAGTCTGTGAACTATGGTGTTGTAACTATGCATAGTTGTTTTGATTTTACTTTTTGATTTTCGAGTGAGAGGGATGAGAGATTTTGGGGAAAAAAAAAGTTTAAAAGTATCTTCAAATAATTCATAAACGTGTAAAAACAGATAATACTGTAATGGCCCCATAATCCATGTTTTATGCAAATTAGTCTTGAATACTAATGAAAAGCAGTCCTTTAAATTGGATTGAAATTGTAAAATTAAAGACCTTATATTTTTATAACGGTAAAATAAGTGTATTCATATTTTAATTATTAAAAAGAAAACTGTCATTTTGATGGTGATTGACTTTTATCTTTGGTGTTTCAAAAAACCTGTCCACAAACTCCCGAACATTTTAGAATAACTGAGCAAGCACTTGAACCACTACCTCTGAGAATATTAATAAAACGACAGCTCCGATATCAGTGTGTACTATTAATTATTAACAATAAATAACAATACATTTTAATAACCACAACATAGCAATATAAACAAACTGCCTGCAAATGCTGAAAAAGCCGGGCTTGTGAACTGAAGAAATACAGGCGCGAACCCTGTTAAGTGACGTTACGTAGAGTGACGTTCGCAGGCTAACATCGAATACGATTTGCTGGCACGCGCACATTTAACGAATGAGCGGGAAGAGGTAAGCTGACTTCACTCCCCTTCTGATACACCCGTGTGCCGTTGCGTAACGGTAAAGAAATGGAATCTTAATACTGTACATTGTCTTGGAACTACCCTTTACCTGTCAGTAAGAGCAATCTTAATACAAGTCAATTTTTTCTTTTATATGTATAAATAAGTTATCCAAATCCATATGTATATTAATGCCGAAAACCTATAGTTATTGCTGAAAGTAACCTTTATTGTGTTTTTACCGATATAACTTAAATCCGCTGCCTTGAGCATATTGTGCCTGATATTTTATTTATTTATTTATTTATTTATTTATGCTAAAGGTTCTTGTGTAACGAATGACACTTTTCTGTGAGTAAAGAGTAAAAAATAGCAGTTACGTGACCCAAAGGAATACGTGTTTAGCACAGTTTGACTTTTGTTATATTTAATCACCGAAGCCACTGAAGAAAGACTGCGGAGATTTTACAGTCTGTCATTTACCTATAAAAAACAGTATGTCCCCCGTTTTAGCTGCGATAGATTAATTCAATTAAACGAGGTGGTTACTGACGGTATGGTTTAAGCGTCTGCCTTACAGCTACAGAGTTCTTGGTTCGAATCTCACACCAGTTCTCTAACGCGTGGAGATTCATGTGCGTTCTGTGTGTACGTGGTTGTTATCGTCCCAAAGACAATCGCTTGCTATGTTAATCGGCGTTTTCAACTTGATATGGTTTGTGTGTGTAAAAGTAGGAAGGAATTTGCGCCATCCGAGTTTGGTTCCAGCCATGTGCCCTTTGAAAAGTATCTTGTCACTGCTACTCTGAATTGGATAGGAGGACTCGAAAATTAACGAATGGATTGACGATCAGATTGCTGGGTGCTGTAGTTAACCTTGTAACACGTTGGAGTTAACTAAGAAAGCAAATCCTATAAATATTTGCCGATAGATTAAGGGAATAAAGTTTCCCACTGAAAATACAATTTTTAAACTTACCTTTTCAATTCGAATGTACTTAATATTAACTGGCTTTGAACAGATAATGCCATTATACTGGGAAAGTAGCGAAAAATGCATGCAATTGTCTTGAACTGAAGACTTTAATGTGTTGTTTGTTAGTTTACTCTGGAGTTTTATAATTTTCAGTGTGTTAAAATATGTAGTGTGCTAATGAAAGTCGGACTTAATATACTTAATACTCAATTTTTATTTAGCAATCCTTATTTTCTTATCAAAAAACCTTTGAACTGACCATCGCATACAAAAGCGGATTTAACAGAAAAAGGCAATACAGAAAACTAGAAATATGCTTTATTATCAAAGAGCAGTCCAGCTATTCATTTTTTAACCTAAATTTCAAATTCAGTTGTGGGGTGCCAGAAAAATCACAGGGTAAGCTTACAACCACCAACGCATTTTCACGCTGACAATTACTTTCCAGGTAATGGAAAATACAGTAAATGATTTACGTTTGCACCGACAGGAAAAACTATACATTTTTTAATTAAAAAGAAAATTTCATTTACAGTGTCGAAGTTTATATATATATGTCACAGAAATGCATATTATTTTATTTACTTTAAAATAATCTTTTTTTAATTACTTGGTGAAGAAGACGAATGAAGAAGAATGGAAAATGGATGTTCAAGCAAATGTCAAAAGGTTTTGTGGTATGTTTGTTTTTTTAATTTTCAGTACACTAATATATGTAATTTTATATTTTCATTGGAAACGGTGAAGGCGGGAGGAGTAGTAATTGGGCATTAAAAAGTTGGTATGACGCTGGGAAAAATGCATCGCAAACAAAGGTGACTATGTAGAGAAGTGATATAATTTGTTTTTGAAATTCATAAAAAATAGAGTTAAAAATTGCAGAAACCTTTTGAACATCATACATTAACTTTATTTAACGCAGCTGCCACAGCATACTTCTAGTCCTGTCATTAGCACAGTATGTAGAGACAATTACTACTGATAATCAAAGCTGCTTTCTATATATTGTGAGACTTCATTTTTTTCTACATTTTGTTTCACCACATTTGGTTTTTATTATTTTTTATAAAAAATAATCTTTCTAGTTGATATTTTGGTATGTTCACAAGGGCCTTATGTGTCATAATTGAAATTACCTTTATATGTGTATATGTAATGAAGAAATGATTGTCCAGGGAGTTTATCTTACCTTGCATGTTGGAATATTTGTTGTGCAGATTTTACATGCAAGCATTTCTCACCACCTGCTTATTTGGTTTACCACAATTTTGATTATATACCTTTCGCAGATATTTAGTTTTTCAATTTGTTCTAGTGGAGAATTCAGTAGTTGTGCATGTCCTTTAAAACCCAGTAATATCATTTTTGATCTTTGATGCAGTTTTACTTTATCTAAGGTGAAATATTTTGCTTATATTCTGGTGCACCTCCTATACACCAAGGTTCTTCACAATCCATCAGTCAGTCAGTCATCTTCCAACCCACTACCTCCTAACACAGGGTCACGGGGGTCTGCTGGAGCCAATCCTAGCCAACACAGGGGGGGCAAGGCAGGAACAAATCCCTTGGCAGGGTGCCAGCCCACCACAGGGCACACACACACACAACCCAAGCACACACTAGGGACAATTTAGGATCGCCAATGCACCTAACCTGCATGTCTTTGGACTGTGGGAGGAACCCGGAGCACCCAGAGGAAACCCACTCAGACATAGGGAGAACATGCAAACTCTACGCAGGGAGGACCCAGGAAACGAACCCAGGTCTCCGTACTGCGAGGCAGCAACACTACCACTGCGCCACCATGCCACTTACAATCCATCAATGTATTGAAATATTTTATTAAAGCAAGCTACAGTCAAAGTAAAAAGTATGTGAACCCCTAGGAATTATCTATATTTATGTCTAATTCCCATATAAAACATGGTCGTATCTTAGTGTCAGTCACAATAATGAACAAATATAGTCTCCTATAACTAAAGATACACAGATTTTCAGAGAATTTGTAACCATATTAAATAAATCATTCAAACTGTGAAACTGAAGGTTGGAAAAAGTAAGTAAACCCTAAGCTAATGACTTTTTAAAAAGCTCATTGCAGTCAGAATTTAGCACACCTGGAGTCCATTTAATGAAACAAGTTCAAAGGTGTGGCCTAGAATTACTTTGATTGATAAAAAACACTATAAAGTTTGAGTTTGAGCTTTTCACAAGAAGCATATCCAGATGGGAATCATGCCTTGCACAAAAGAGCTGTCTGAAGAGCTACGATCGAGAATTGTTAATCTACATAAGGGTGGAAAGGGCTACAAAGTCATCTCACATATTTTAGATATTCATCAGTCTACTGTTAGGCAAGTTGTCTATAAATGTATACAATATGGTATTGTGGCTACTCTGCCTAGAAGTGGGCGCCCTGCCAAGATGACCCCAAGAGCACAACACAAAGTCAGCAATAAGGTAAAGAAGAACCCTAGAGTGACAGCAAAGGACTTGAAGAAGTCATTAGAACTGGCTAACATCTCTGTTCATGAGTCAACTATATGCAAAACATTGAACAAGAAAGGAGTCCATGGCAGGACACCAAGAAGGAAGCCACTGCTATGAAAAAGGAATGCCAGAAGTTTGCGAAAGAGCACTTGGACACTCCACAATGGTACTGGGAAAATGTTCTGTGGAGTGATGAAGCCAAAATTGAACTATTTGGGAGGAACAAGCAGAACTTCATTTGGCGTTAAAGGGCACTGCATATCAACATCAAAACACCATCCCTACAGTAAAGTATGGTGGAGGGAACATCATGATTTGGGACTGCTTTGCTGCATCAGGGCCTGAACAGCTTGCAGTCATTGAGGGGAAAATGAATTCACAAGTTTATCAACAAATTCTCCAGGATAATGTGAGGGTGTCTGTCCGTAACTTAAGCTCAGAAGAGGCTTGGTGATGCAATAGGACAATGGCCCCAACCATTGCAGCAAATCCACAGCACAGTGGCTTCAGAAGAACAAACTCACCCTTTTGGAGTGTCCCAGTCAGAGCCTAGATCTCAATCCTATTGCGATGCTCTGAAATGACTTGAAGAGAGCCATGCACAGAAGACAACCAAAGAATATAGAAGAGTTAAGGCTGTTCTGCAGGGAAGAATAGGCTAAAATTCCCCCCGCACTATGTGCAGGTCTGATCTGCACAGTACAGGTAGCGCCAGGTTGAGGTCATTGCTGCCAAAGGAGGGTCAACCAGTTATTAAATCCCAAGGTTCACTTACTTTTTACACTATCACTGTGAACGTTAAATGCGTTTGTAAAATACTGTAAAGACATGAAAGAGTAGAATTTTTTGTGTGTCATTGGCTTAAGCTCATTGTGTATATCAGTACCTGTGACTAAGATGAAGTTCAGATCACTTTTTATGACCAAATCATGCAGTAAACCAGATAATTCCAAAGGGTTCACATACTTTTTACTTTGACTGTATATCAAGTTAGCACACAGACCTTATTATGCAGCAAAACTTACCCAAGCCAACTTTCTTTGTTATTTGATAGTTTTTATAAGGTGTCATGATTACACAAAAGCTTCATTGATATATACCTGATAGACAAATGGAAGTCAAATAGAAGCATCCCAAATATGAAATACTAAGATAGTTTTGGTCATAGTTACGTGATAGGCCTAAAGAATTTAAAGGGTAGTGTGAACTTAAAAGCTCATAATGCTAAATTATTGCAAAAAAGAATTCCTCTTGCTCTAGCTAATGCCAAGTCAAATGTACATTAATGATATCACTATAGTAGCCTTGTTAGCCTCATGACATAGTAGGCTAAGCCACATGAATATTATTTTGGAATTTTTATGTCTGTCTGTTTTGATTTTTTTTTTAACTTTGTTTTACCTTATGACCTACCATTGCTGTATATTCATTGTTGCATTGGTGCATTCATCTGTGCATTTTTTTTCTGTGTGAGTCTATACATTTACAGGTTCTGTATTACATATTAACAGGCACAGTGTTTATGTTGCTTTGGGTATGTCAAGCAACCATGTGAATTTGTGGTGTAGGACGAAGTTATGTTTTCCGTAGTCTGTTGCATATACAGTGTCAGGTATATTTATTTTTTTGTACACTGTATGTAGTATTAGGCTTGAAAGTAAGGAAGCAAAAGAGGGGCTCAGTATTAAGAAGTAGTCACCTATGGAAGCAAGCAGGGAAAGGGAAAGTTTAATAGCTACAAATAAAGACACATTGCAGGCAGTCAAGAGGGCAAGAGTGTTACAGGAGCTTAAGAGGCCTGCATTAATTTTCTCAAACTGACATTAAATGTATTTAATTTAAATAATTTACATTTTAATAAAAAGACTGTTGAACTGTTAAAAAAATCCCAATTTTAATAGTAAGGTCAATGCTTACTGTTTGATACTGGATGTTTTGGAGACTGGCTTCGATGAGTCCTGCCCCCAAGAGGCCTATATCTGCTAGAAATTATCAGCTGATCCAGTACCTTAAGTTCAGAGGAGGCATGTAGCCTACATTGTAGTAGAAAATTAGTGGATCTGCCAATGTTTCCTTTAGTGTGTACCCCCAGAGTGGAGTGGGAAGAGACTTCAGACCAGAGTAGTAGAGATGTAAAGAGTGAAGAGTCCAGGGAAATCAACTTCAGAATTAGAATTGTCCAACCTTTTTTTAGAACCTTATGGTGCTGGACAGTGACTTTGTAAGTCTGAGGTGGTAGATAGATATAGTGGCCCAAATGTGTCACATCAGAACCAGTATCAATAGATCTCTCTACAAAGATGCATAGGCCCCTGGCTAGAGCTGGTAAAGAGCTAGTAGTCATTACCCATGTGGGGACAAATGGCATATGTAAGAGCAGGCCATCAGTTCTGCAGTCAGATTAAAAAGTGTGGTGCCACCTTGAAGAATAGAACTTACTCCTCAATAAGTTGTTATCCTCAGAAATTCTGTCTGTGTCACACACTAGGCAAGACTGTGGAAATTAGAAGTATTAATGTGCGGGTCAGCTCTTTGTGTAGGATAGAAGGTTGTAGGTTTATGGGACAGAGCTCAAATGCTTTATGTTTAGTGAATGCTCCAACCTTGTATTTTTCTAAAGTTAACATGTATGATGAAGTTGATAAGGCTGTTGTGTCCAAATCTGGAGTTGATAAGGCTGTTGTGTCCAAATTTGTCCAAATGCAATGGCCAGATTACTATTGCGCCTAGCACGCAACAGACCCTTAGGTTGTGGGTTCAGATATACTTGTACTGACACTGTGTGTGACTGTAAATAAGTCACTTCACTTGCATTTGCTGCAATTGATAAAACAAAATAAATGCAACCAATTGTATCTTAAATATTGTAAGTTGCCTTGGATAAAGGAGTCAAGCAAATAAGTAAAAATTATAATAATAACAACAATTATAATAATAATAATACAATTGCATTTTTTTCATGCAGATGCAGTCATAAGTGGCATTGTAAGTGCAGTGGATGGAACCCTCATCCCTATTCATACTCCCAGCCTCTTGAACCCCATCCATACCTTTTGAAAAGCGTTTTTGGTGCTAAATATCCAGGCAATCTGCTGCTGACCCTCAGGGACATCTTATAGTCATTGTGGCCAAGCAGCTTGGGAGTATACATGATGGTTATATCTGGTCTAATGCTTGAGTGTGTGAGATGACAATGGAAAGTGCATTTGTTGGTAGCTGGTTACTTGGAGACAGTAGATGTCCTCTTCACAAATACCTTCTAACTCCAGTGCTGAATCTCCAAATCGTGGTGTGACAGTATAATATATATTTGACCATTGAAATATATAGAATAAATGTTCCTGTTATCAGCAGTCTGCTTTTCTGATGGAACACAGGAGGAACCCATCAAAGAACTACTTTAAACTTATTTGTTAAATATCGAATAATGAAAGACTTCAGGAAACACTTGCAAAACTCATTTTTTAATTATGTTGTGTCTTATCTGATTCGTTATTCACTAAAATAAGTTGTTTTTGTGAAATGTAACCCTGGATCAGAATAAAAATAACAAGCTGATTAAAAGTGCAGACGATACAAAACTAAGTGGAATGGCAGATAATCTAGAATCAGCTTAATCATTACAGAGTAACATGGACACAGGCTTGGTCACATTTGTGACAGGTGAAGTTCTATGTTTTTCTAAGGTATTACACAAAAGAAGTAAAAACGCTAGCTTTGAGTACACAAAGGTGGGGTCTGAAATTGAAACTACACCTTATGAGAAGGACATTGGCATCATAGTGGACTTGTCACTTTTTATGTTAAGAAAATATTTAAATGTTATTAGGAATGCTAACAGGTCTGTAAGCTGTATATCATGATGTGTAGAGTACAAATTTTAAGGAGGTTTTGCTTATGTTATACTGTATTACTCACTGGTTAGGCATCATCTGGAGTTTTGCATGTAGTTTTGGTCGCCTCGCTCCAAAAAGACATAACAGCTTTAGAAAAAATTGAGAGAAGAGTGAATAGGCCGATTCCAGAACTGCAAGATATGAGTTACTAGTTGCGTGTTGTCTTTGGGGCAAAAAACAACCCAAAGTTTCCTTTGCAGTTTTACTATATTTGTAGACTAGTCTATACCTCCAGATAGACAATGTTTTTAGTGAAAACTTCAAGCCTTGCCCTCTGTTGCTGAGGTGTTTCAATTGCACTCTGTTGAACTGCAGTGTTTGATTTACAACATTGTATCTCTTCATCTGTGTCTTTAGCACAATGTCGTTGTTGTGTGGTGGTGTTTGCTGCACATGGGTATTTCATAGTGAGAAGTGAAGTGCATGCATACACTGTCTAGTGACTGTGGTTGAGTATGAGCAAAGTGGACTGTTCTATACACACATAGGTCTTTCGTTTATATATGTCTAATGAGGAAAAACTGAAGGACCTGAACCATATCAGTTTAAGCAAACTGAGGCTATGAGGTAACATAATTGAAGTTTTTAAAATTATGATAGGAATTAGTACAATTAATCCTGGTTATTACTTTAAAATTAGTTCTTTACCAAGAACATATGAATACAGATGCAAACACGATAAGGGTACATTTCTCACAAACGCTGGAAAAATTTCTTTACACAGAGAACCTATAGGCACATGGAATAAATTACTAAGTATCGTGGAATAGAATAGGACTTTAAACCAACCTTTAAAACTCAACTTGATTTTGTTTTGGAGAAATTAAGATTCATTTGTACCATAAGCACAGTTTAGCCAGTGAAAACCTATTTCCCATATACTAAACTTGTTCTGGCAACACGGAAATATGCTATCACACTTGGCTCCATTCTTCAGAGAATGCTTACATGATGTCACTTCTTTTCCTTGATGGACACTGTCTCCAGACTTGTTTCCTATTACAAATGTAGGGATGTTCTGTAAAGATAACTATAGTCTACTCTACGTCCCTCTGCTGACCATTTCCTCCCTGACGGAATTGTTTCAAAGTGCTTGGTAAGACATGGCATCTTGCTGTTTCACATGTAGCGCTGTTCTGCATCAATATATATATATATATATGTATATAATTATTTGTTAGTAATAATTGTTTTCTTTTAAATCCTTTAGAGCTTAAGACTGACTTGAATTTGCTGCTTGAATGCCTTAAGTGTCAAATGGATTCACCTTCTGCACAGAAACAAGCTCTGGTTACCATTTATACTGTCTGTCAACAAAATGGTTTGATATTCTATATATTTTTGGTTTTTAAAATATAAAACATTGATCATATAAATTGATTCAGTGTAACATGGCAGTATTAATGATGATAAACTCAAGGAGCTTAGTGGAAAAAATAGCCCCATCTACTCTTTCCTGTGCACACTAGGCTTTATTAAGACCAACTGCTTTATTTTTTTTATAGTATTACAATGTTGACCCCAGTGTGGTGATTGTAAACACACCTGGGAGCCTCTGCCTCCTCCCTAAATCAACTTTCATTTGGTATTCCTATGTTATTGTAACTAGCTCCATTATGACTGTCACCTCAGGCAAAGGTTGTTTCTCAAATATGATAAATGTGTCCAGTTATCTTAATGTAATGATTTGTATTTAGTGATTAATACTTCAGGTAATATCAGGGAGACATTTCAGTACCTTCAATAACCGCCTTCACTTAGGACTTTTGGGCAGAAACTGAAGTTAAGTATTCCTGTCTTATCATATACTGGAAAAATATGCATAATAGTTATTTAGTTTTTTCTCTTCAATGGGTGGATTTGGAAGAATATTATTAGAATATATACTCATCAACAAAAACATTATATCCCATTTAGCTAAAAAGCTGACATTTGGCAGGATGGTACATCTAAGGCAGTAGATATTCACTAATACCAATATTTTGGTTTAAAAAAAACAGTTCAAAAACTAAATACCCTAAATTCTCAAAAAAGCTTTGAAAAAGAAAATTAGTGGACAAATGTTTTTATTTGTTGATATATGTTGTTAATAATGCTGTAGCAAGTGGGACATTCTAGTGCACATCCATCCATCCTCTTCCGCTTATCCGAGATTGTGTTGCGTGTGCAGCAGCTTGAGCAGAGATGCCCAGACTTCCCTCTCCCTGGCCACTTCTACTAGCTCTTCTGGGGGAATTCCGAGGCGTTCTCAGGCCAGCAGAGAGACATAGTCCCTCCAACATGTCCTGGGTCTTCCCCGGGGCCTCCTCCTGGCTAGACGTGCCTGTAACACCTCTCCAGGGAGGCGTCCAGTAAGCATCCTGATCAGATGCCCGAACCACCTCATCTGACTCCTCTCGATGCAGAGGAGCAGTGGCTCTACTCTGTGCTCCTCCTAGATGACTGATCTTCTCACCCTATCTTTAAGGGAAAGCCCAGACACCCTGATGAGGAAACTCATTTCAGCCGCTTGTATTCGCGATCTCGTTCTTTCGGTCACTACCTATAGCTCATGACCATAGGTGAGGGTAGGAACGTAGATCGACTGGTAAATTGAGAGCTTTGACTTTTGACTGCATCGATCCACCTGTCGTTCTCCTGCTCTATTCTTCTCTCACTCGTGAACAAGACCCCTAGATACTTGAACTCCTCCACTTGGGTGCAGGATCTTGCTCCCAAACCTGAGAGGGCACTCTGGCCTTTTCTGGCTGGGAACCATGGTCTCAGATTTGAAGGTGCTGATTCCCATCCCCATTGCTTCACACTCGGCCACGAACCGATCCAGAAAGAGCTGAAGATCACGGCCTGATGAAGCAAACAGGACAACATAATCTGCAAAAAGCAGTGACCCAATCCTGAGACCACCAAATTGGACCCCCTCAACGCCCTGGCTGCGCCTAGAAATTCTGTCCATAAAAGTTATGAACAGAATTGGTGACAAAGGGAATCCAACTCTCTCCAGAAATGGGTTTGACTTACTTCCGGCAATGCGGACCAAGCTCTGACACCGGTTGTACAGGGAACAAACAGCGATCCCCCCCAGGGCCCTGCCACCAAGGAGTTTTTTGACTACCTCGGTGACTTCAGTCCCAGAGATGGGAGAGCCCACCTCCTAGTCCACAGGCTCTGCTTCCTCATTGGAAGACATGTTAGTGGGATTGAGGAGATCTTCGAAGTACTCCCCCCACCAACCCACAACGTCCCAAGTCGAAATCAGCAGCACACCATCCCCACCATATACAGTGTTGACACTGCACTTTTTCCCCATCCTGAGACGCGGGATGGTGAACCAGAATCTTCTCAAAGCCGTTCAGAAGGCGTTCTCCATGGCCTCCCCAAACTCCTCCCACGCCCAAATTTTTGCCTCAGCAACCACCGAAGTCGCATTCCGCTTGGCCTGCCGGTACCTGTTAGCTGCCTCTGGAGTCCCATAAGACAAAGGGGTCCTGTAGGACTCCTTCTTCAGCTTGACGGCATCCCTCACCGCCAGTGTCCACCAACGGGTTCAGGAATTGCCGCCACAACAGGCACTGACCACCTTACAGCCACAGCTCCAGTCAGCCACCTCAACAACAGAGGCACGGAATATGGCCCATTCAGACTCAACGTCCCCCACCTTGAGTCCTGACGGAGGTGGGAGTTGAAGCTACTTCTGACAGGGGACTCTGCCAGATGTTCCCAGCAGACCTTCACAATACGTTTGGACCTGCCAGGCCTGACCAGCATCCTCCCCCACCATCGAAGCCAACTCACCACCAGGTGGTGATCAGTTGACAGCTCCGCCTCTCTCTTCACCCGAGTGTCCAGGACATCTGGCCGCAAGTCCAATGACACGACCATGAAGTCGATCATCAAACTAGGGTGTCCTAGTGCCAGGTGCACATATGGACACCCCTATGCCTGAACATGGTGTTCGTTATGGACAATCCATGACGAGCACAGAAGTCCATCCATTTTCTAACCCGCTGAATCCGAATAGGGTCACGGGGGTCTGCCGGAGCCAATCCCAGCCAACACAGGGCACAAGGCAGGAACCAATCCTGGGCAGGGTTCACGCTGTGCATCGATTTGAGCCCGACTATATCTAGCCGGAACCTCTCAAACTCACGCACTAGCTCAGGCTCCTTCCCCTTCAGAGAGGTGACATTCCACGTCCCAAGAGCCAGCTTCTGTAGCCAAGGATCAGACCGCCAAGGTCCCCGCCTTTGGCCACCACCCAACTCACACTGCGCCCAACCTTCTTGACCCCTCCTACAGGTGGTGAGCCCATGGGAAGGTTCTAGTGCCTCAACCTTTATGGCCTTGGAAACCACTTTTAAATTCCTTGATGACCCATGGACAGCATTTGAAGAGCAGTAGAGAGAAACAAATGCAGTTAGTGGTGAAATTAATAATTAGAAACAGGAAAAAATATCACTTCTGTGGACCGGGGGTGTATCACATGTCACAATAAATCTGAGATAAACTGAACGCACTACATTTTTTGTAAGTGCATAGCTATGCATTTTTGGAAAAGCCACGGAGTTATCCAACTGCACATTGTCATTAAGTTTTCAATACTAATGAACAAAGGTAAAAAAGAGAAGATAAAAAAAAAGAAAAAAAAACCACTGCAAAAATAACCAATGGAACTAAGCTACAACTTAACAAAATCAAGGATGATTTTTTCTACAACTGATAGAAATTACTATTTTTCAGAGTGCGATAAGAACATGACAGTGCTTTTGGATCAGTGAAAAAAATGAGAAACTTTTGTTTTTTTTTCTCTTGGTAGACATTTATTCCAACCCACTGTATACGGAGGCTGTACTAATTTTCGGCTTTGATGCTAATGAAGAGTCAAGATTTATACTAGTTTTTAGCTTTGAATGAATTAACATGGGCGGCACGGTGGCGCAGTGGTAGTGCTGCTGCCTCGTAGTTAGGAGACCTGGGTTCGCTTCCCGGGTCCTCCCTGCGTGGAGTTTGCATGTTCTCCCGTGTCGCGTGGGTTTCCTCCGGGCGCTCCGGTTTCCTCCCACAGTCCAAAGACATGCAGGTTAGGTGGATTGGCGATTCTAAATTGGCCCTGGTGTGTACTTGGTGTGTGTGTGTGTATCCTGCAGTGGGTTGGCACCCTGCTCGGGATTGGTTCCTGCCTTGTGCCCTGTGTTGGCTGGGATTGGCTCCAGCAGACCCCCGTGACCCTGTATTCGGATTCAGCGGGTTAGAAAATGGATGGATGGATGAATTAACATTAAGTATCCTTTATAATATTACTGAATACAACAATTGGTAATGTCCTTTATTATGGAGTTCTGCTGCAGTCTCGTTCACATCAACATCATCAGAGTACATTTAGCTTTTTCAACAGTATGCAGCTCAAATGAACTAATGTTGTATTAGTACTTATGATACATCCAATTAACTAACAGCACTATAACTAAGGCCTGTTTACTTAGAAAATATCACTGGCAAAGCATACATATACATACACAACCCCTTTTCCAAAAATGTAAATAAAATGTGAATAAAAACGGAATACAATGATTTCCATCCATCCATCCATTTGCTAACCCGCTGAATCCGAATACAGGGTCACGGGGGTCTGCTGGAGCCAATCCCAGCCAACACAGGGCACAAGGCAGGAACCAATCCTGGGCAGGGTGCCAACCCACCACAGGACACACACACCAAGCACACACTTTAGGGTCAATTTAGAATCGCCAATCCACCTAAACTGCATGTCTTTGGAATGTGGGAGGAAACCGGAGCGCCCAGAGGAAACCCACACAGACACGGGGAGAACATGCAAACTCCACGCAGGGAGGACCCGGGAAGCGAACCCGGGTCTCCGAACTGTGAGGCAGCAGCGCTACCACTGCGCCACCGTGCCGCCCGGAATACAATGATTTGCATATGATAATTATGATGTTACTGACCTGTTGCCAATTAACCCAACTAGTTGCAAAATGTTCCACCAAGTCTTTTTTTAGCATTGCTTAATTTTGTTGCCCCTGTCCTAGCTTTTTTGAAATTTTGCTGGCATCAAACTCAAAATGAGAAAATATGTTTCATAAAACAATACAATTCCTCAGTATCATCATTTAAAATGTTGTGTTTCTTCTGTTCCCAAATAAATATGGGTTTAAATAATTTGTAAATCATCACATTCTGTTTTATCTGCATCTCAAGTTCTTTGGAAACAGAGTTATGCTGTATATACATTCGCCCTTAATGTGCATTACAAATGTTGTCGCATTCCAAGGCCGGCAACAAGGCAAATGCCTCAGGCAGTGCCTTTGTCAGGACAGCATTTGAATGTATTTTTTTAACATTACTAAACAATAAGACAAATAAGTGTGTACCTAAAGAATTACATGCACACCCAGTACCGTATTAATTTACAACCTTTAAAAATTTTATGAATTAATATTTTCATTTAAAGGTTTTCATTTCATTTCATTGAAAGGTTTTCGTTTAAAGGTTTAATATTTTGTATTATGTGATTCACAACAATATGCCACATTTCAATATGTAGCACTGGTTTTCATTTGCTTGATTTATATGACATAAGGGCACGTTGAAAGGGGGTGGGGAGGGGACTAAAGTTGCGAAGGTACATTTTTTGCTCTGTTTTTTGTTTTCATTTCTTTTTTTTGTAATAAGATCAAATCAATGTCATATCACATAAATGCTAAATAAGATATGTTTGAATGGCAGTAAAAACAAAATAGGTGACTAGTATCTCTGTATTTACTTTACTGGTTTGCCAGCCACCTTACAATGCTGATTCCCTTAATATAATGACAAAATTGTGTGAAACAGAAGTGTAATGATTATCCCTACCAATGATTCAAGTTTGCAGTATCTTTGCTAAATGTATGCAAAGAATACAGCATAACCATCCAAGTAATGCATTGTCTCAGTTATAAAGTGAGATAGCAGCTACTGAGATCTTTTTTAGTGTGTCAGGAGCAAAGCTGTAGGTAGAGCAGTATTTTCCAACCTTTTTTTTATGATGACATGCTTTTTGTAGCCCATACGATTCTACCAACCAAAGAAGCAGAACCATTAAAGCAGCTCAGAGATTGCTTAGTGAGCACTTTGGTTGCATTCCCACCTGTTTTGTTCCTTTGCCATCTTATACAAGTGGTCTTCTCACTGCCCCAATCCACTGACCCAAGGTCACAGGCAACTCGTATGCCCACTGGCCCTTGGCTCTGGAAGAGCTGCAGGCAAACATGCACCCAGGCAGATGGACCCCCAACAAGCCTCCTGGCTTTTAGGTTTCTTGTGTAAAATCAAACTTAGCAGTTTTGTATTAATTCACCATTTCAGACCTATTCTAAAATAACATTTGTTGTACTGTTTTCAGTGTGTCTAATGTGAGTGATTAGACTTTGTTATTGAAAATTAACTGGACCTACAGTGCTGCTGGTGGACTGCATTACTTTGCTAATGCACCTTTAAAGTATATGACATGTGCTTTCACTAGATTTGTCACATTTAGGGGTTATTCTAATGAGCATTAGTTTGAATTCAAAAACCAAACATAATGACGTACTCTATTCCATTTTCACCATCCTGCTAACTGGTATAATGTCAGTGCTTTGAAATATTAAATACATTTTATTTTGGTATTAGTAAATTAAGCAGCTCATTTCATCGTTATTGTAGAGAAGCCACTTTATTTGAATCTTCCCTTGATTTTAACTTGAACTGTTGGTGCGCAGTTTCCTCCCATATCGCATAATGATTTATGTGTAATTGTGGATGCGTGCATGATATCCCTGCAACCCTGAGCCGTATAAACCAGTTAGAAAATCGATGGATGACCATCTTGAAACATGTTAAATGCAATCACAAAATGAATGTGTGGTCTCCGCTCCTTCACTTGGACTGTATAGGATACTGTAGTAAAATGCAATTAATTTTACCATCATTTCATCTCCTCTTACATATTTGTGACACTACAAGCTAAACGATTACAACTTGCTTCTGATTGATCAATTTTTTTTGTTCTTAATTCATGCAGTAGTCTATTTTTGAACTAACTCCATAATGGGATAAAAGTGGCAATAACAAAAGCCTATGTTTGTGTGTTTTGTTTTTTTTTTTAAATTAATAATAAGCATGATTCCCACAAGCAGGTGCTGAAATTCTCCCTTGAATGCAAATCATTTCAACATAAGTTCTGCTGTTTTTCTTTTCCATATGTGTTAATATGTCATACAGTGTTGTATCATCAGATCTTTGAGCCATTTTATACATCGTTTTTACTCCCCTTTTTCTACTTATCTTTGTGCCTTCTGGAGTAATTCATCCTATTGCAGTCACCCATTAGTGTGATACCGACTTCCACTTGGTAGTACTGATACAGTACAAAAGCTAGTACAGTTACGTTTTTGTGGATTTGGTATTGACTTGGTACCGAAGTATCAGTTCTTGTGACATTCCTAAATATATGTATGTGGTTGTGACTGAGAAGGGTGACTGCAAGTGGTAGGCCTTGGGGTCGGAACAGGGAGAAATGTACTATGGTTTTATTTTTAACTTCTAAGCTATTGTTAAAATATATACAAGTTTTGCTCTCTCTTTACAGTATACAGTCTATGCTTCTTTGTTGCAGACTAACTACCAGGTTAGATACCATTTGGTTTCAAAATATATTGTATTGTACCCTTCACCTACTCTTGCTGTAACTATTGTGGACCACCAGGGGCACACCACCACCGTAACCTGACACAGATAGGCGTGGGACACAAGTTCAAGCACACACATTTTTATTTTTTTCCCTCGTGGGAAACACCTTTCCACGTTACTCTTCTTCTTTCTCTTCTCTCTTTCCTTTCCTCCACTCCTCTTGGCAAGCGTTGTCCTCTCCCACCCAACTCCGCCTCCCGGAGTAGTGGCTGCTGGCTCCTTTTATAAGGCACCCAGAAGTGCTTCAGGTGCTCGTTGTTCCACTTCCAGCATCACTTTCTGGTGTGGCGGAAGAGTTGCCCATAAAGGCTCAGCAGCTGCTGGTGCACCCCTTAGTGGTGCCAACGGATCCCAACAGGGCTGTATCCAACTACAACTCCCATGGAGCACTGTGCGAGTCTGAGGCACCGCTGCAACCCAGGAGACTGCCACCAAGCGTTCCAGGGGAGGTAATGCTCTGGATAAGCTCCCTCCCCCAGTCCTTCCAGTGTGGAAGCGTTCCAGCCATCCTCCACATTATACAAGTTCTTTGAGGGACTGCCTCTCTTTAGAAGAATATATTCGATCTATTGCTGATGACTTATGTTTATTCATATGTGCTGGGAATAAATGGTATTTGATTCACTGTACGTATTGTTTTGAGTTTATTCAATGGCACTGGTTTGTATTCTATAGTTGGCTCCTTTGTCAAGGACGATGCATCAGATGCAAAAGATACGGCAGTCCTCACTGCCCTGGTAGATACTTCTCAGAGCAGTCTGGTGTCTCTATACCAGTCACTAACATGATTTTGATACTTATTCTTTTTGGTTTTGGTAGCGACTGCCCTAGCTAGATTAAATTCTTATAAGGTACAGCATGGTGTTGTTTCCTTTTAGGGGAAATATAGTTACCTAGTTGGAATAAGTTCTTTTATAATTGTGGTGTTTTAAGTAACCGAAAACTATATAGATATAATGTAAAAAAGGCGATATCCCTCCCATAGTGATACGGCAGTAAAAATCACATAAGAGAAAAAAACTTAGCTTTCTTTAATGATGATTTACGCGGCATTACAGACGAGGAAGCCATGACAACACTTTGTGTATAGTTTGTTATTTTCGTCACTGCACTGAAAGGATTTTCAGGACGGATGACGTTATCACCCATCCGTATGTCAGCTTCGAAGTGTTTGGCTGCTGTCCAAGCCTTTTATACTGGTTCCTCCACATGCAGGCCCCCACGTCAGCAAATAGTCCAATTCCAAACAAGGAAAGAAGATCCCGTGCTCACTTCCAACAGAGGACAAAATAGCATACATCTGTCTTTAGGCTGACTAGACATTCCTCGAGCTGTTTCCGTCCATCTTGTCCTATGCTTGGCTAAGCACTCCCAAATGCCGAGAGCCCCTTTTGGCCTGGCCTGTACATGTGAATGGATTTATAAAATAATTTCTTGTACAGAGCACAGCGACATTAAACTTACATTCTTGTTACAGGTGTCTGGACCACAAAGACTCCTCAGCATTTATGTAATCATGGACCACTTTCTTTATTGTTTCTGGCGGAAGTATGATTATTTGCTTCAAAGTGATGGTGTCTGAAAATCTAAGATGCCTCCACAGATTGCCCTTTAGAATTTTCATTCTGTGATACTGCAAGTAGTCCAGGTTGTGACCTTGAGATGAAGTGCTTTCAGTCATTAAGACAGATGCAGTGTTGATGGAGTTAGCATCTGGTCATGGAATCACTGTAATAAACTACACCAGAAGATATGGGCAACAAGCAAGTCTTTCACCACAGCTCATTAACTGTCTCAGTCATTTGAAATGTTACTCCCTGGCATATTTCAGTTGTATACATCTTAAAAACTATGTTGGTTCCAGAGATTATTGACATGTTCCCCATTGGCCAGACATGTAAATAAGAATTTTACTGTACAATAATACTGTCACTACTGCATATGCAGCAGCATAGGTGCAACGGAGGTCTATCCCAGTGTAGTTACTAATTAAATCTCTGTACAAAAATCTATTATGATCTTATATGTCATGAAAAGTTTATTTGTTAAACTACTAATCCAGTTTTTTCAAGTTTTGTTTGTATTTGTATATAAAATTGAAAAACATTATAAAAATTATTTTACAAGCATTATTACTTTCTTATTAATTATCTTTTTTAAATTGCAATTATTTTATATAGGTAAAAAAAAATACTCATTTAAAACACAGTTTCATTTGTGTTCCAGGTGACATCAGTAACTACTTTCGTGAAATCGGTGGACAGCTCTTTGTATGTAACCTTGCCCTGTCTAGTAAACATTTTGGTGTGAAAGAGGCTTCTTTCTTTCTGTTAGGAGCTTTAGCTGAAAGCAACGGTATGTATTATTTTCCTTTTTTAATCTGCTGGCTTTAAACTATTTGGATAAATTGGCAAAGTTTACAATTTAGTATAATTCAATAAACCTAAAAAAAAAATACATTTTTTCTGTTGCAGCAATACATAGTAGCATATGCAGAAATGTAACAATGCAATGCAATACAATATCAAGATTAGTGTTCTCCAGAAAATTTTCCAGAAAGCAGCCTGTTAAATAATTTTTTAATATATTTTTTTGTATTGAATGAAAATTTTTTTTCAAAAGCAGTTGGTACTGTGTGAAAAAGTAACTGCCCACTTAAACTTTAATTGGTTTCATTTAGTACCAGCAACAAAACAGTGCAAAGACTACAGAAGAGTGCATGATGATTATGCAGACTGAAAAACACTTGTAAAACCAATCTTAGTAGTTTCTCTGATGGTAAGTTGTTCTGAACCCATCTAAACACTGACTTGGTGACCTGAACATCATATTATAATCTTGAGAACAATCGGTTCACAGTAACAAAACAACTAAAAATAACTTTGAAACTAATCTTCTATAAGCACAAGTGAAATGTTTTTGGAAGCTGATGTCTCCATTTGCAAACTGCAATACAAAAAAATCCTGATATTTTAAACAATATATGATATATTGTTTATCACCATATTCAAGGTTTTATCTTTTTAGTTCATACTTTCTCACTGACCTCCTCAAGCTATTCTGCACTGAACAATGGATGGGAAATATTGATCTACTGTAGTAGTTTTTCTATGCTTTATCACAAGCACCTATTGTCAAAAAACAGTTGTAACAGTGATTCTTAGTGGTTTCAAATGGGAAATAGCATGCACAAAGATGGATAAATAAATAATAAAATTAGCATTCATTATTGTAATAGTTCATTTTTGACAATGTGTGAAAATATATAATTATCAATTAAGAGAAAGGTAAGAATTAGTTCTGGACAGAATATTAGTATATTACTGATGACATTCTTGCACATGTTCATTTACAAAAGGCCAGTTTAAAGTTTTCAGTTAACCTAGTGCCATATCAGTGAATTGTGAACCAAAACTGTACCTGCTATTGGAAATTCGCATACAAACTAGGCACACTCAGCACATAAGTCATCCAAGCCAGGAGTAAAAACAAGCAATTAAAATAAATTATCAAAGGGTAGTTCACCGACTTATTGTATCATGATATGTCGATCTTGTCAATGCTGTTATGTATTGGGAGTAATTGCTGACTTTACATCTAGACAAATAAAGGTATCAATAGTAATCAGTAACTCTGTAAAATTAGAAGGTAGGTAAGTGCTTAAAAATAAATTCAATAAGATAGATCATCTATGGATTTTTTTTATTTTGCCATGCAAACATGAAAACTTCTATAAAACTGAAAACAACTTTACTGTATGGAGCACCTAGAATCATCTTTTCTCTGTTACATGCCAGTTTTGGTCGCATTTTCTGTGTTGCAAAATTGAAGCCAGAAAAAATTATTGGATGCAAATAAGATTTCATGAAATACATCATTTAGCATATACTAACACGGTCACTGGTCTAAACAATAACAATTTTGTTAACCTATTTACCATTTGTCTTCTACTGTAACTTTTATATCATTATTAATTACAAAGATTCAGAAAATCCTAACTTTACACTTTCAACTGCTGTTGTATGTTTTCTTTAAAAAGTATTCCACTTGCATTTTTGTAAACTGTTTATTAAACTGTTTTTAATGGTGAATTCATTACATATTTGCAAACATCAAATAGATTTCTGATGTGGCATTAAGCTAAAGACAAATATTGGTGCCTCTCCACTGATCCATAGGTTAATATTTTGAAATTCAGTGTAAGAAAACTAAATCAGAGTTAGGTATTTAATTGGCCACAATTTATAATACATTCCCGTTGACTGAACTAAAACTAAATAAAACTATTAAAGTAGTTGGAAAGACTAACTGAAATAAAATAATAATTTATTAAAATATTTTTAGTTTTCATTTTTGAATGAATATTCTTGACGTTAGTCCTTAACCTTTGTAAGTTTAACTCTAAAACAGAATTTGCGGTGACAGAGCAAGCTGAATACAGGTGTATAAAGCGTGTGAAATAGAAAGCAATTTACGTGCTGCCTTTCTTTGCGCTTGTTGTATATCAAGATGTAATTGAAACGGCTGAAATCAGAATGTGCTGGTCAACAAAACATTTACCATATGGACAGAAAAATCACGAGTGAGTAACGTTTCAGTTTATTTCTCATGTGACTGCTTTTTGGCGACAGCAATTCACCTGCCACTTCACCCAGGAGAAATCATGTTTACTTTCTCATATACAAGGTATAGAGAAAGTATAATAATCATGAAAACATTCAACCTCAATATTTTGATGGATCTTGACGTTATAGACCTACCAGAGTCCAAAAATACCGTTTTTTGAAATGGTATGTGTGCGCAAGTGTGTCTGTGTGTATATAAACATGATAACTCAAAAACGCAACTAGATAGATGGATGAAATTCGGCATGTGGTTGTTACACTACAATTGTAGATGTGTATTTGGGACAAATACATCATCCGGAAGTGGTATTTTACCTGAACACGTTTTTTTTTTTTTATTCATGCAGCTGCAGAGTCCGATTTATTCAACTTTACTTTTATAATAATTGTTCAATATATTATTAATTTGATTTGATTTGTTGTTGACGGTTCCTTGACGTATATAATATAAAAATATAATAATTTTCTTGTGGTTTACACCTCCAAATATCCATCCCCATATCCAAGTATACAAGAAAGTGTACGGGCGACCACTCCTGGTTTTTGAAAATAAAACGGCACTGATTGAGAGACTGACTAGGTCATCATACAAGATCAGCATATTGTTGCTGACCAATCACTTTTGCTTTAAAAATATTGTTTAACAATGAAGTGACACAAAAAAAGGTAGGTAGGCTAAGAGAGTCTGCCAAGTGATGAAAAACAAAACATACTATGGGGTTTTTTGTATTTATTCTATATTTATTCCATTTATCTTTTTTAGTTCATATTCTCAACTCAAAATACCTGATATTGTGAAAGTAATCCATTAGCAGAATTGTATTTTAAAATATTTGTTTTCCTTTTTTCATGTTTCTCTCTCTCTCTGTCAATATAGATAGTTGAAATATCATATTCTTTTTGCTCTTAACATGAACCTCATTGCATACCGGGGATTTTTCCTGCCTTACATCCAAACCTGCTGCAGTAGGCTCCAGGTTTCCTGGAATCCTGCTCTGGATAAACGGGTTTAGATAATGTATATATTGTTCTTACTCTCAGATGCTATCTCTGTCGTTTTATGCCTATCCGTACTCCTATTACCTGCTCTTGCTCTGCTCATTATGGGTTTACTGTCCTTTATGTCTCACTGCCCCTAACCTTCACATTACATGTTGTTCTTTGTTTCCCTCAATAATGCTAGGTGGGGTCTGCACACTGATTCAAGTCTAAGAGTCCTGTTCTTCCTAAGCCCCCGTGATTTTCATGACAAAATATTTTAAAATTTATAAAATTGTTCATATTGACTATTTGGTTTGGATTATGCTTTTTTTTATCAGACAAAATCAAAACCTGATTGTAAACCATGTAGTGCAGTAAGCTTCCACTAACATTAAACTCGTATCCAAATCTTAAGTGTACAGTTCTGTCTGATTGTGACACAAAACTAAACTCTGTAGGAGCTCCATGTCATAATTACTAAAACTAAAACTGAAACTAACAGATATAAAAATAAAATAGAAATGTCTTTGTGAAATAAAAACTAAACTAAAACTAAAAATACACGATGAAGGAAAACTAAAACTAAACTGAATTTCCAAGTAAGGTCAGAAAAAATATAGAAATAAAAAATAATATAAAAAGGCAAAACTATAATAACCTTGCCCTGATCCAATGGGTGCAATGCAGGAAGTAGCCTTGGATAGACTGCTGGTCCATCTCAGGACCCATACATAAAGGCCAACTTGAAAAACTCAGTTATCTACTCCCGAAGCATTTTTTTTATTCAAAGGATTCTTGTAAATGTATTGATTATTGCATAAAAACAAGAAGGGAAAAAAAGAGTTTACAATCAATTACATTTGCTATTGTGCATAATAAAATAGGTAGATTACATGTACTGGAATTAACTGATTTTGAAAATGAATAAATAGATGTTTCATTTAGCCATGCCTTTTATTATTTTCTGGCTGTACTCCTTAGCAGGTTAGCAAGTGTTTGTCAAACTTAAAGAAAAATACAAAGTTCAAAATATAACTACAGTATCTTTCTAAGAGGAAGAAAAAAGGAATGTTGCTGACTTTTTCATTTCTGTTTGTTGTAGTGTTTTGTCAACAAGTGCTTTGCAAATCAGACTTGCTGAAAGAATTAGCACTGTCACTTTCACATGAGTCCCCTTTAAGCTTAAAAAGAGTAGCAGTATATCTATTGTTGGCACTTGTCACTAACAACAGTAAGTACTAAATTTATGTTAAAAATACTGCTCGTATTTTGTCAGTTTATTTGGTTTTACTTGTAGTGCAAGTAGTTTTTTGTAATTTCAAATGTTTAAAATCTCTTTTTTATGTTTTCAGAAGATGGGCAGTTACTTGTTACAAAAACTGGCTGCATAGATATTCTTTTAAACTTGCTGCGGTATGAGATGCATTTTTTTATTCTGTATATTCATGTGTTAAAATGTGGATTCAGTGTTTTACATGATTAATTAATTTAATATCTTATGTTTTAGAACCAGCTTCCCCATTTCACATCAAAGTAAAATATATGAAAATATATCTTCATGTTACCAGTTTTGGATGTCTGTATTCAGCACTCTTTGTGCCTGTGTTAATAACCCACAAAATGGTATATATGCATTTATTTCTATACATTTTATTTCATCTGGCTGTGATTCTTAATGTGCAAAATTAGTGTTGTTTTACTGTAAAATTTGTTCCTGTTTGCTTTTTTCTCTTGGTTTTCTTTAATTTTTGATAATGCATTTTCAAATGTAACTTTGACAGATACATATTGTTATGTGTTGCGGTGGGCTGACGCCCTGCCCCGGGTTTGTTTCCTGCCTTGTGCCCTGTGTTGGCTGGGATTGGCTCCAGCGGACCCCCATGACCCTGTAGTTAGGATATAGTGGGTTGGATGATGGATGGATGTATATTGTTGTGTGTGCACCTCCCTGTGCCACCAAAGTAAGCTAAAGTCCAAAATAATATCAGAAGTAATTCTGTTTGTTATGTTGGAGCACTCAAGGAAGAAATTAAGCATGAACACATAATATCAAACAAATAAGCAGAAAACAAACAATAGTTGCCTGCCTGGTCAGAAAAATATCAAAAACATTGCTAAACCATAGCAATAATCTGAAGGTCACAGTTTTACATTAGACTCTTAGTCTTGTTTGTTCTTATCTGCATATGTACATAGTGACATGTCACAACAGATTTGTCAGAGAGCATTATAAGAAGTATTGTTGGTTATTTGTCTCTGAGATAATTATAAAAAAAATTGGTGAAATTTGTAGATATATACAAAAGGCAATCTTTAAGAATAGGTTATTCCACAAAAATTTACCTCAAACACTAATCCAATGCACTATAAGTGGAAAATTGGTGAGAATAAAAAAAAAAAATCATTAGAGATCTCTGTACTTCCCAAAGTAAATATGCAGTTTAGACACTGTTGTGTTAAGGGTCTTGCAAAAGTCAAAAAATGTAAGATAAGTATTGAAGACATATCGAACATGTGTTATATTATGCTGTTGAAAAACGATGATTACAAGTAAATCGCTTCAGATATCCTAGCAAATTTTTACTCTATGATTGTACTGTCAGATGTTGCTATAAATGTTGTTTTATAATGTATGGCATTCTATTTTGAAATTTCTAGTTGTATTTTGATAAGCATTACTTCATTACTGTAATTCTTATTTGAGTGTATTTTTGCAAATGCCATGATTTAAGTCCTGCGGTGGGCTGGTGCCCTGCCCAGGGTTTGTTTCCTACCTAACGCCCTGTGTTGGCTGGGACTGGCTCCAGCAGACCCCCGTGACCCTGTAGTTAGGATATAGCGGGTTGGATAATGGATGGATGGATGGATAGTTTCTTGCAGTGTTAGATTTTAAAGGTTGTTTGAAAAATATCATGCATTTTTAGTGCAGAAACAGATATTATTTAAGTAATTATTACTACTCTTTTAAAGACACATACAAGAAAATCTAGAAAAAAGTGTATACACAAGGAATTCATCCATTCATTGTTTGCACCCGTTCAAGCCATACACAAGAAGTAATAATTTCAAACAAATATATTGTAAACTGTACAATTTCAGGTAAATGAAAAAAATGAACATCTGTACTTGTACATTTAGATTATTTAACTATTCTGTCACTTTATTAAGTAAACACTGATGATTTATTAAATCTCACAGAAGAGAATCAACGAATATGCACAAGTATCTTTAAAGATATAAATTCTTGGCTACAGAAGCATAACTGCAAGGATATTATTCAGCCAGTTTGTTCATTTGTTGGTCTAACTGTTGCAAATAACTGTAAGTACCAACCCCACTGAAACAAAAAAAAAATTAATTTCATTTTTGTTTTTATAATTGTTTATGTATTAAAGTCTTAAATCATTTTTTAATCATTTTCTCCATTGATATTGAGCACAGTTAAAGAAAAAATATACTTCCTAAAATTTGCTTTGTAATCTTTTTTTATTACATCTAATACAAAGTAACAGAAGATATAAGAATAATTAAGAATAAGAGTGTAGTAACCTAACCCATCCTATCCCTGCTTGAATCAAGAGGTAAATATTTTAGGATAACTCAGTTGCCAGAAAAGTGGAGGGTAAAGGGATTGTGAACAGACTGCTCCAGCAAAAGAGCGTCAGTTAGCAGAACAGAATCGGGGGCTACAGCAAACAAGAATTTAAACAACTGATCAGCAATAGTCGACATTTTAAATGTATTGCTGGAGGCATCATTAATCTGTAATGCAGATAATTCAAGGTGGATTAAATTATAAAAGGTGAACAGCCAGTTGTCCACAGTAACACACTAAGATGCCTTCCATTGGGAGGCAAAAATTAATTTCACTGCAAACTACCAAGATAGAATAATTTACATTGTGAGAGTTTAAGCAGAAGCATAAAGAGATCTAAAAGAAGGAAAATTTGAGATAACAGTAGAATATTTAAAGGAAGAAATTAAAATAATGGGACATATGTTGGTCTGAAAGGAAAAGACATGAGGGCTGTACCAGAACATCTAAAGAAAAGTACCAGGTAAATCAAAGACATATAATTAGCAAAGAGAATCAGGAATGACGTCCATCAGTTGATATTCATCAAGAGTAGAAAAAGTCTATGCAGAATTTCCCGGTATGTTGATAGCTGGAATTTCCAGAGCTATGCCTAGCTTTGGAGTGTATAGTATATCATGAGAGGGGAGAAGAAAAAGGGGCAAGGTCTCAGAACCAAAGAGAAATGAAGGAGAGAGACTTGTAGGAGGCGTTACATAGTAAAAAATAGAGGGTAGAAACTTTTTTTTCCTTGAGAGAGAACGAACAATATGACAAGTATAGAGAGTGAGTGAGTATGGGGTTATTTGAGAAACCTCATGTGTTCTGAGAACTGATTTGGAGTTTTTGGTAGAATAATAAAGTTGAACTAGGAAAATTGAAACAAGCCTGTAAAGAGTTCAACGGAGTGCATGTTAATTGAATTTGTGAGTTAAAAGTCATCTTTGAGAGGGTATAGAGAGCTTTTAAGTATTGTACAAGATGTTGATAGCATATGAGAGTTACCAAGGTAAGCTTCGAGAGTTTAGACTTTATGGTAGGCAAACAGAATTCCTACCATGAAGAGAAAGTGAGGACTCTGAGGCAGATTCTATAGGGAACTGCAGAGAATGGTGGGAAAAAAACAGAGCCATGACCAAATAGAGGGATGAAAAGCCCAGTGGTAGAATTCTAGGACAGGTAGAATTCTAAGTCAGTCTGTCTGTGTCCAGAGTTGAATATTTAAGATTTCATCTCTAGCTATTCCACAAAAACAGTGAAATCAGTAACCTGACTTTATCCCAATATTTAGTGCAAGAGGGAAAGTAGTATGTCATGTAAAACCAAGTACCATATTCATTTTTATAATCACAAGACAAGATGGAAAATAAGAGAAAGTTTAGATCCCTTGTTAATGGAGCTTATAACATCAGATGTAGAAGTATGGCCTCTTAAATATCTAATGCTATTAGATACAGAGATAACAAAGGGGAGGGAGGCCTGAGAGAAGTCTTAATCCGATGATTTTGAACTGAACAAAATTTTAAAAATCTTGAACATTCCTAACATGAAGTAGATACTGGAGTCAAGAAAGATATCAGGAGACAAGGGTATTATATGACTTGAATTTAAAACTGTAATTGAGTAAAAAAAAAATGGAAATTATAGATGGTAAACTCAAGCAGTTTGAGAGGCAAATTGAAGAGTGGGTACAGAGTGCAGTCTTACTTTGCTCCTCTTGTAGTGGAGAATGGACATAACATTTTTGATTCAGACAGGAGGACTGTGGAAGGGGAAGTGTAATGAGCCTTAATTAAATTTACAAAACCCATACCAAAGTTCATTCTATCCATAATTTGTCATAAGAAAGACTTATTCATGCAGTTGAAAGCCTTCTCAGCATCAAGTGAAAAAGAGTAGCTTGGCTTGAAAGGAAAGGAACTGAATCAATGATATGCAGAAGTCTCTGCATGATATCAGAGACAAACCTTGAAAGGATGAAGGCAGACCGATCAGCAGATTATCAGATTCATTTTGCTAATGACTTTCTGAAAGCAATGGGACAATAAATAAGTTAATACTTGTGTGTCTGAATTAATTAAAAGGTGACCTGTAACCCTGTATATTGTAGAATTGTTACCTTATTTTAAAATTAAAATAATAACTTTCATGTTATTTGTGGAATTAAGATTGTCAGAATAGGTGGCTTCATTTATAACATGCTTTATTATTTCCAGACATAAAAATAATTTTTGAATAGATAGCCAAAGGCCAAAGTCGTGAAAATGTATCATTAAATAGAATTGTGTTAAATGTTCCAGAAGATGTGGCTTCACTGATAATATTGTTTAATAGTTCCAAAAATAAAATGTATTGTATCCTTAACCATAATAGAAAAAGTGTTTTTCTCATTGGAATTATTTTATATGTTTGTATAAACACTTGCTCAGGACAGTTGAGTATTATTAGAAATTAATCTTAGTCATTGTTAACAACATGTTAATCTACTCAAGGATTGTTGTGAGCAAAGGGGGGAGACTAGTTGATGAAAGCAGAACCAAAAGATTTGGTCAAGTAAAGTGACAGGATCAAAACTAGGAGAGCAAACTGAATCAAGAAGCCAAAGCTGAAAGGATAAGGAGAGCTTGAAGGTCAGTGCCACAAATGAAGTCAAAACCAAAGACAGTATCCTAATGTAAGGCCTACTTAATAAATTAGTTAACTGCCACTAAGCCTTTTGAGTGGTTGTCATATCCACCGAGGGATGAAGAAGTCTGTGATTGCTGCCATATTGATATTGTCACATACTCTGGCATCATCATTGGTAATGATTGTGATGGGGAACCAAGATGGCATCATGAAAACAAGGAAATCAAGATGGTAACAAAAATCAACTTTGTAAATACAAAACAAACATGGAAACAACTGTTAAAAATGTATTCTTCGGGTATAAAAACAAAAATTAGACGTATGTAATTACTACATTTAGGTTTTCATTGCGTGTTGACCATTGCAGATAGTCAGAATTGTTTGAGGCACTCAACAAATAATAAAAGTTGACCCTGTAGTTAGGATATAACGGATTGAATAATGGATGGATGTATATACATAAAACATCTTTATTAGTTTAAATTATTTTATATTTTAAATATCTGATGTATTTTTGTACTGGTTAACAAAGTTGATGATTATCCTCAATTACCATATTTTTGCAAAGCCCATGTAATTTTGTATGATATCATTGTAAAAGTAAGTGTGTATATGGCCATTGTATTCAATCCAATACAATGGAAATAAAAAAATAGGTCATGTCATAAAGATAATGCTTACTGATTCATATTAATGGAATTTCCAATGTTTTTGAACTGGTTGTTAGAGAAGTGTGCTGCTTAATTCAAGTAACAAAGCAGTATTTTTTAACCTGATACTCTACATATAATGGTGTTAATTTTGATAGTTTTTCTGGGTTTCTTATACTTTGTTAATTCTTCTATATATTTTGTTCTGTTAACCATACATGTAGCTTCTGCCCAGGAATATTTTTCTGCAATTGGAGGTTTAGATACTCTTGCTCAGATGTTGATGAAACTAAGTGATGAATCTCTCCAAAACCCATCAGCCAGTGAAAGTGCAGTTATAGTAATAAAAACCCTTTGTTCTTGTATTGCTGACAATGGTAAGTTTAAAGTTAAGAATACATTTTCCTTTGACAATATGTAAATTGTACAGTGAGCTGTACAATGAGGTGTACAATGAGCTAAAAACCTAACTAAAAAAGTTTAGTGTAGAATGCCTTAGCCCATAGGCTGAACATGTTGTATATTAGAAAATACAATATCATTGATGAAAAAAATTTTCTGTGTCTGTAACAAAGTATAAAGTTAAAAATGTAAAATTATAAAATAGAAATGACTGAAAATGCATAAGTTGTATGTAACCTACTTACCCATAATTATTTAAATTCTATAGAAAATTTGTTGTTGAATATAAAAATAGCTAGGACTGAAATAAAACACCAATGTTACTATGTAGCGAGTTATCTGGGATTTGTCAGTCTTGCAGAATTAAGCAGAGCTTTAATTTCTTTGTATTTATTATTTTAAGTCAATGTAAACATTATATTCCATTTTTTGTAGCTGCTCTGGCTGCAGGACTTTCAAAATATAATATTGTAAGAAAGCTGCTTTTGTTGCTGTCAAACTGTGATTTAAACACAAGCAACAAATTATGTATCATACTTACTCTTGGCCATTGTACTGTAGCTGCTGGTAAGTGTTTTTTCCTTAGAATACTTATAATAACATCATTGTAATAGCAACTACAGTTTAGAGGAGAATTAAATATCATTTGCATCACTTTTTTAATCAAATTTTATTATAGTTTATTTTATCTGTCAGACAGAACATTATGTAACAATCTCACAATATATACTAAATAATTCACTATGCACACATAATGTTATTTTCCATTTCCACATGCAAAACTGATAATGTTTTGTAAATTAAGGTATCTAAAGCAGAAGTGAGCCAAAACACATATACAGACCAAGTACCAAGGTCAAAAACAAAAATATCAAAGCTTAACACTATGCTTTTCTATCTTATGTTTTAAACTTAATACTGTGCTGTTTTGTAGTTAACTAATAATAAAATATCCTTTCCTCTTCAGCAACTTACTGTAATTTTCCTTCTCACATTTCTTCTTTTTTCAAAATACACATACTAGTTACATTTTTGTACTTCTCAAATCCAAGCACTAGTGTTTGTTGTTGTTCATTTTCCCTTTTAAGTAGTTGTTAGTTTTTTAGGTCCTAAATTTGCAACATACTGGCAGAGTCTTCCTTTTTTGAGATGATGCCCATTATATCATGATTATGTACATGCAGTGTATACTGGATAAAACAAGATTATTTCTATTGATGTTGTGATTACTATATGACACTGTGAAAGACAAAATATTCTAAAACAAACTTTAATAAATGACAAAAAAAGCAAAAATTGGAAAAATACAATCAATATTCATATATCTAAAAGCAGCTACTGTAGCTGGAGTAGGGTATTGAGATAGATGGATCTCAGCACACTTTGGGCACAAGGCAGGAGCAACACCTGAACAGGGTGCCAGTCCATCACCAGATGAACAAAGACACACACAAACACATCAGGGCCAGTTTAACACACTTAATCTTACATGCATGACTTTTGACTGTGGGATGAAACCAAAAGAAACCGATGCAGACACGGGGATAACATGCAACTTCCACAAAGGGAGCACCTAGAACATGAACCCCAATCTCTTTTTACTTAGTTCTTATAAAGTTAAATTATTGAATTTTGAAGGTCCCAAAGTACTCCTGTACACTGCACTACATGGTAACTTATTCCATGTATCTGATTCTCTGTGTAAAGAAACAAATATTAATATTTCTGCAGAATTTGCCCATAAGAAGTTTTTATCTCTGTCTCCGTAGAGGCTTTATTTTCCGAATAACAAGTGATTTCTACCATACTAATATGAAACCCTTTTACAATGTAATTTCTTAACCTCCATTTGCTTGAAATAAAATGGTTCATCCCCTTCAATCTTTCCTTATAGATCATATCTCACAGTCGTGCAGTCAGTCTGTTTTCTTTTCCTTGGACTTTATGTCTTTTTTGTAACATGGAGCTAAAAACTGTAAATAGTATTAAATGTGACATCTCACAAGTGCATGCTTTATAAACTATAATCCTATTAGCCTCATTAACTGCTTCTGGATACTGTCTGGATAGTGAAGAATTTACTGAAACTTATAAGGTGTGTACTTTTGTTTAAAGAGTGTGGATCCAGTACCAACTGGATGGCAGTATTTTCAACCTGTGAAGATTGTCAGCCCACTCAAAAACCTCTGCAAAATCATCTATGAGCTCCAGGATCCCAAACAATAAAATTGTGGAATGCTGCTTCTCAAACAGCATTTAGGCCATGCTGCTCAGCTGTGTCTTCTGCTGTACTGGGCACATTATTCACATGGATGAGTCTCGGCTTACCTGAATGGTTCTGTATGCTAAACCCATCAAAGGATCCTGGCCTAGAGGTGGCCAAAAGAAATGCTGGAAGGACCACTTGAACTATTCTCTCAAGACCTGCTGTATTCCACATAGGTAGCTCAAGACACTTGCTGAGGATCTCATGCTTTGGGGACGACCATCATTGAAGGAGTCTGTCACTTCAAACAACAAGAGAAGAAGAGAGCAGCAAGACGTCTCTGTCAATACCAACCTACTGCACCTGGCAGGCATCTCCCCTGCCAGTTGTGCCCCCAGGCCTACATTTCCCAGAGATGGACATTATTATCATCTGATCAATGGACAGCCATAATGTGAATTTCCCAGCTAGCATAAGGGTACAAGGCAAAAGAAAACCCTGGACTGGGCACCAGTCCCATTGCAGGGCTAACACACACACCCACACTTGGGGCAATTTAGCATCACCAATTCACCTACCCAGCATACCATTAGACAGTGGGAGGAAACCCACATAGACATGGGGAAAACATGCAAACTCCATGCAGGGATGACCCATGACACCAACCCTGGTTTCCTCACTGCAAGGCAGCAGTGCTACTACTATGGCACCCTGCCATTCACTACTAAAGTCATGCAGATGGTATAACAGCTGGCACACTGACACTGGTGCAACATAAAAGGTGCTTGTCATTGTTTAGTACAGATGTCATCTGGTAGCCTGGATGCTATGAATAAATACTTATGTAAAAGACTAAAGAATCTGAATAATGAAAAAGTCACTTTGCTCTGATTTGAGGAGTGTCACCTTTTAGATGACTGTTGATCTGTGTGCAATGCTTTTGGGTAGCACTGAAGTTTCCAGCCATGTTTGTTAATTAAACTAATTCATAAGCCATCATCAGAGAAACTAGCCAACACTGTAGACATGTGACAGGTTGTCTAGACAATGGGATATAAATGTACCTGATGGTCTTACTGTTACTACTCCATACTCCTCTTCTTCTCAGCTTCCCCCTGCTGTCATCACTGCAAAAAATGTCTGCAGCTTATTCAAAAAGTAAAATATTAAAAAGGCTGCAGGCCTGGACCTTATTTTTCCTTCTACAGTCAGGCACTGTACAGACGAATTGTCTACAGTATTTGCAGACATTTTTAACCAATCTGTGGAACTATGCACCGTTCTTGCCTGCTTCAAGACCTCCACTGTTATTCCAGTACCACAAAAAGGCTTGAATGACTATAGACCAGTAGCTTTAACCTCTGTGGTAATGAAGACCTTTGAACATTTTATTATTAATTTATCTTAAGAATACCAAAAGATTTCCTGGAAACATTTCAGTTTGCATATAGAGCCAACTGGTTTGTGGATGATGCACTGCATTTAGATCTGAGCTTTATTTACCAACTCCTTGATAAGCCTGGGGCATATTTAAGTATCTTGTTTGTGGACTTTAACTCTACTTTCAATACAATATTCCCAGTGCTCTTAGATAAGAAACCCTCCCAGTTCATCCTGCGTAGTTCAATCTGCCATTGGATGAACCACTTTTTTTTTTACAGATAAGAGCCAGTGTGTGTGGCTAGGCATACACGTCTGACCCATTAACCCTTAATTATTTGTGCACTGCAGGGATGCGTCCTTTCCCCACTACTCTTCCCACTATCATCTTCTTAAAGTTGCAGATGATATCACAATAATAGGCCTCATTTCAAACAGTGATGAGTCCATATACAGACAAGAGGAAGAACATTTGGTATTCTGATGCAGTCATAATAATTTGGTCCCTAACATTCAAAATACTCATGAGATGGTCATAGATTTCAGGAAGCAGTTACCTGTGTACCTATCATTTGCCATAAATGGCTCAGCAATAAGATGACAGAATCATTTAAGTTTATTGGCTCTGTGCTGTCACAAAACCTTAAGTGGAACAATAACATCACATGCATACAGCAATATTTAAAAAGCCCATTAGAGAATGTTATTTTTGCATCAGTTGAGGAAATTCAATCTCCCTCAAGCAGTATTGTTCCAATTCTACACATCATCAAGTCTATTCTGACCTCATCTACAGCTGTCTGGTTTGGTGCTGCCTCTGTTTAAGTGAAGGCCAATCTTCAGTGCATCATCAGAGCCTGTGAAAATATCATTGGCTGTTACTTGCCTCACATTCAAGTCTTATATGATTTCAGGGTAAGAAGCAGGCCGCAAAGATCATTGCTGATCCAACTCTCTCAAGGCATCACATATTCCAAACACTTACTTCCAACAAATGACTTTCTGAAGTGAAAACTATAACAACATGTCACCTAAACAGTTGTTTTCCACATGCAGTTATTCTCACTAATCATTGTATACCTGCACACTGGACTGCCTGGACATTTTAATCATACTATCTTTTTATTTTTTGTATTTCCCTTGTATGCTGCATCATATTTTATACTTTACCTTCTTATATTTATCTTATGTATTCTGTGTTGTCCTTGTATGTTGCACCAATACCTTCAAGACAAATTCCTAGTACACACTAGTGTGTTTGGCCAATAAAGTGAATTCTTACTCTGATTCTAGAGTCAAAAAACCACATACTATTTGTTTTTGCAGCCTTTCACAAAATCGCTGATGGCACTGGCATTACAGTGAGAGAAAGCTTGTTAAGCTTTCCAGTACAATAGAAATATTTTATCAACGTGCATTTCTCTTTAGAGTCAGTTGTAACTTTAATAGTTCTGAGCATTGTGCTGATTGTAGTGTTATTGATTTTCATATTAGCAGCAGGTTTTAAGTAGGTGGTTTTACAACGAAATGATGCATTTTGTGAATTACAGTGTTAGAATCAATGTGTCAAGGCAGAGTTTTAATGCAATAGTTGACTAATGAATGAGGGTGAAAGGCAGGTCTTCATTTCAAAACCACAACCCTGTGTGAAGGGGCTTTCTGTTTGTGGACTACTTTAATTTTCCAGAGTTATTCATGTAGCAATATGTTGCAGTATTTTGCCCATTGTGAGCATACAATTGGTTGACTTAACATGTTGTTTATGCAACATGAGTACATGTGACATTTTATCAGGGATGTTTTTAATATTCACTGTTATCAAGTGTTGGTCACTATTGGATCCCATTCTATCAGAAACTTTGTTATGTCTGTTAGTCACAAAAAAATGAGATTAAATTGTTTTCTCGGCCAACACTACAAACTACATGGGGTAAGTAACATAAAACAAATTTCATATTTGGCTATTTTGTTTTTTAAAAACAATGGTGAAAATGGAGAAAGGACCAGTAAAAAGCAATATTTATTAGAAACTAACATACCCAGTCCACAATAAATTGTGGAGAGACAGAGTGTAATTACTGTTTGCAATACCTACAATGACCTTCTTGTCACACCCAACTATTGTACTAATAAAATGCTTTGCATTTTTCATTCCGACAGATGGTGTATACCACCAATACTATAATCTAATAAAGGAAATTTTAAATAGAAAAAAATATATATAAGAAAGAAAAAGGGCTAATAGAGGAAGTGCTAATCCCATTGGAGCCTATAAACTGTGTAATAGAGGAAAGTAGGATGGTATGACTGCAGGGTCAAAATTGAGTTCTGAGAGGCCAGTATATCTCGTTTATAGCTGCAAAAAGGATTTCTTACTTATTTACACAATGTATGCCTGCTCTGATTGTGCTACATTAATGAGGGCACATCACCATAATGTTTAATGAACTCGAATGAGCTTAGTATTTCCCCTATCACTCTTTATTTTATTGCGTCACTTTTTATTTTTTTCTGTTTACATTTTCCGTTATTCAGTTATAGTGTCTGTTTGTCTGTTGCCTTAATTATAAAACATTTGGAACAGGATATTTTTGCAGCAGTACATCGATTGGAAGGAAAAATGCAATGCAGTTTATTATTACCTGTAGTACGAAATATGTTCTTATGTAAATCTCTAACATTAATACTAAATACACCCAACAGAGTGTTACTTCCATACAAACGGATATTGGGTTATATTATATAGATAAGTAAAAGGGCACATTACATATCTAATTAGAAACAAACATAACATTAAAAGAGTGCAAATGGGTAAAAACGCCTGTGGAACAGCTAGACTAAGTTGACATTCAGTTTAACCAAGCAGTAAATCATTCCTGAAAATAAGGTGAAATGTCAAAAAAAAATTTCCATGGAAAAAGCTGTATTTTTGACAGGCAGTTGACAGAGTACTATGAGATATGGTGAAACGGGTGTGGAAAAATGTTTGGTGTCTGTACTGATGTCATTATATGAAAAAGTATTATTGATTGTTGATCAGAATGGAAAACAGAGAAAGTTTTGTGGGTAAGATGCATCTTTTTAAAAAATATGTTATGCGCCTATGAAAAAAGTATTTTGGAAGATTTTACATATAAAGAAGATCTGTTGATGGCAAAAAATTTGTTCAGAGGATGAAGAAGATGCGGAAACTGAATATAGGTGTGGAACTGAAAAGCCTAGAGGATCACATCAGGGAGGAACAATGTGGTAAATGTAGAGGAAAGAAATAGAAACATCAAGGAAAGTAATGATTGGCCTTGTGCTCCAGTGTTTGATAAAATTAGCTTTACTGCATTGTTTCTGAAACTGGTCTAAAATGTGATTGTGTGAAGCAAAGTGTGCAGGAGGAAAGCACAAACTTTGATTTGTTTAAAATAAATGCGTGAGAGATATCAAAAGCTAATCTAACTAGTTTTAGACTTAGATACCAAGATATAATTGTTTTGGAAAAAGTTCTTCTTTTTTGGTGACATTTTGAATATAGCTGGAAGTTCATAATTGATGAAGGAAGCAACAGTAAGGTATTGAAGAAGTAGTGGGAGAGAGTCACTACTGTCTCTCTGTTAATAGAACAGTTTTCACAAGCCATGCAATTAGTTTTTTGTGGTGTGTGGAAGTTACATATGGCTAATGAAGGCAGTATATCTAACAGGATTTTAGAAGACTTATCAGCAGTATCTACAGACTTTCACTAAAAGAAAAGAAAGTAAATGAAGATTTTAGAAAACATGTTGTCATGGAAATGATATATAGAAGGCTATGATACTGATTGAAAAAAATTACTGGATGTCACCACTAATAATATCCAAGACTATGGAAATAGAGGAAATTAAATATTGAGTAACTGACCAACTTAGGTAAATACACATATGTAATGGTTTTTACTTATTTTTATATATTACATAAATTACATTATTTTTCATGTTGGATTTAAATTATTAATTGTTTTTCAGTTATTTGAAAATACTTGGGTAGCATTATTTTATTTAACACATTTTACCATGGCTGCACATTAAAGTTATTCAAAATAATTGTTGCAGTATTAAGTATATAATATATACTGTAAATGTATGTAAATATATTTCTTGTTTTAGCAACTTGAATGTCTGCTTTATTATTTTAACTTTTTTTTACTGTTCTTTTTTGGAAGAGGAACACCGACTTCATTTTTTACAGAGCAATGGCCTTCCACAGATGATACAGCTACTTTCTGAATTTCAAAGTGAAGAACTGAGTAAAGCTGTAACATTTGTTCTACAGAGTTGTAAACAAGTTAGTAAGTTGTGTTTAATAATTTAAATAAATGAAGGTTTTTTTTTCTATAAAAGTCAAATTCTTTGGCTTGATCATGTTCAGAGAGTATTCTACATTTTTTGTTATTGATATTATAGGTATGCTGAATTAACATCAGGTGACATGCTCAGTATTCTAATGTTTATATTAATATTATTTTTAAAAATGAATATATATTGAATGCTTTACACTTGTCAGTCATTATATCTTGACATTATTGCTTATTGTTTCTGTACCGTAGTATTAAAAGGTGACATTTTTTGTTTGTAATTTTGTTTTTTATTTTTCTCTCTCTTTTCAGAAGATAGGCTCAGAGCACTTAGCAGAGATTTAAAATTATAAGAGTAACAGAAAAATTAAAATATAATAAATCTATTTGGCATTCATATACCATCCATCCATCCTCTTCCGCTTACCGTAGATCCCGGAATATAAGCCGACTCGTTATATAAGCCAACCCCCTTCTCTACCTACTAAATTACATGTATTTGCCGATGACCGTTATTTAAGCCGACCCCCTTCTCCAAGCAAAATCTTCTACATTTCCTTAAATGTGACACTTCAGGTATATTTATCATGTTTATCGGCGAGAATTTGAGACTGCCGGCATTTTTGATGGAAACCAGGAAGTGATTGCGGAGAAGTTTGGTAAAATGAAACCTTTGTGTTGAAACTATATACGCAAATACGGTACATCGGCAGGTGGATTTCCGGAGATTCGTTATAAATTTGATTAACTTAAATGCGCAATATAGTGGACCCTTGACTTACGAACTTAATTCGTTCGCGAGGGCTGGTTGTAACTCAAGTTGGTTGTAAGTCAAGACTATTTTTCCCATAAGAAATAATGAAAATACCCATAATGCGTTCCAAACCTCCCACTGCAACACTTACTTAACCTTTTCATAATAAAAAAGGGTTGTATAATGTGCATAATTTACCAAAACACCAATAATTTTTCTAATGTACTAACCAAAAATTTATAAAAAGTGCCTAGCCTACCAGAAGTAGGCTAGACTAAGCTAGGAGCATGGCGGCGTGTGTGGTCGCAGCGGCTCAGGGCTCTCCTTTTCAGTGCACTTTTTTGTTGTTTTTGTACATTTTTCTTTTGCACGATCGGTTCAGCGAACATCCGCTACACCCGTCAGAACCTTATAGACATCGGTGTCCAGAGCCAGACATCTGTTTCGAGTGTTTTTCATCACACGCACAACATCCCAGACAACATAGTGAGACCAGCAGGCTCTCCGTGGATTGTTGTCGGGTCTAGGAGACGACGCAGATGGAGGAGGGAAAGAAAACAGAAGCGGGGCCACAGATCTGGCGTTATGCTAAGGCTAAAGAAACAACCATACAAGCCCTATACAGAACTTTTTTTTTTGCAACTTCTTTGCATCTTTTCACACCATTTGTTTATTTACTTGTTGTGTTTTACACGTATGGCTGCACTGAAGGAGCTACTTTTAATCTCATTGTACATGTTTATAGTGACAATAAAAGGCATTCTATTCTATTCTATTCTAGAAACAACAATTTCATACTGTACTCACCATTTAATTTGACATCTTTGGGCTGCAGGAAGGGAGAAAGAAGAGAATGAAACGGAAGGTGGTTATTGTTTAGAAGATGCCTCCTTATGCAAATCTTTTCTTTGTAAAATTGTCGAGATGGTGGATTTCGACATGCTGTACATATTAGCAAGATCGGTCACACAAACAGCACCCTCATATTTCCACACAATTTCCGTCTTCATTTAGATTGTAATCACTTTCTTTACCTTCGTTACCTTCTCTTCCTTCCTTAGCAATATGTGTCTTGCTTGCATGGTCTTTGTGAATATCTACTCTGAGCCCCTCCCAGAATGACTGAGCTTCTCACCCTATCTTTAAGGGAAAGCCCAGACACCCTGCAGATTTCAGCTGCTTGTATTCACGATCTCATTCTTTCGGTCACTACCCATAGCTCATGAGTATAGGTGAGGGTATGAACATAGATCGACTGGTAAATTGAGAGCTTTGCCTTATGGCTAAACCTCATTTTTCACCACGACAGACCGATGCAGAGCCCGCATCACTGCGGACGCCGCACCGATCTGCCTGTCGATCTCACACTTCATTCTTCCCTCACTCGTGAACAAGACCCTGAGATACTTGAACTCCTCCACTTGAGGCAGGATCTCGCTCCCAACCCTGAGAGGGCACTCCACTCTTTTCCAGCTGAGGACCATAGTCTCGGATTTGGAGGTGCTAATTCCCATCCTAGCCGCTTCACACTCGGCTGCGAACCGATCCAGAGAGAGCTGAAGATCACGGCCTGATGAAGCAAACAGGACAACATCATCTGCAAAAAGCAGTGACCCAATCCTGAGTCCACCAAACCGGACCCCCTCAACACCCTGGCTGCGCCTAGAAATTCTGTCCATAAAAGTTATGAACAGAATCGGTGACAAAGGGCAGCCCTGGCGGAGTCCAACTCTCACTGGAAACGGGTTTGACTTACTGCCGGCAATGCGGACCAATCTCTGATACCAGTTGTGCAGGGACTGAACAGCCCTTATCAGGGGGTCCTGTAGCCCATACTCCTCGAGCACCCCCTACAGGATTCCCCAATGGACATGGTCGAACGCCTTTTCCAAGTCCACAAAACACATGTAGACTGTTTGGGCAAACTCCCATGCACCCTCCAGGACCCTGCTATGGGTGTAGAGCTGGTCCACTGTTCCGCGACCAGGATGAAAACCACACTGTTCCTCCTGAATCCAAGGTTCGACTACCCGACGGACCCTCCTCTCCAGGACCCCCGAATAGACTTTTTCAGGGAGGCTGAGGAGTGTGATCCCTCTGTAGTTGGAACACACCCTCCTGTCCCCCTTCTTAAAGAGGGGGACCACCATCCCGGTCTAACAATCCAGAGGCACTGTCCCCAATGTCCATGCAATGTTGCGTGTCAACCAAGACAGTCCTACAACGTCCAGAGCCTTGAGGAACTCCGGGCGTATCTCATCCACCCCCGGGGCCCTGCCAACAAGGATTTTTTTGACCACCTGGGTAACCTCAATCCCAGAAATGTGGGAGCCCACGTCCTAGTCCCCAGGCTCTGCTTCCTCGTTGGAAGTCATGTTACTGGGATAGAGGAGGTCTTCAAAGTACTCCCCCCACCGACCCACAACGTCCCGAGTCCAAGTCAGCAGCGCACCATCCCCACCATATACAGTGTTGACACTGCACTGCTTCCCCATCCTGAGACACCGGATGGTGGACCAGAATCTCCTCAAAGCCATCCAAAAGTCGTTCTCCATGGCCTCCTCCTCCCATGCCCAAGTTTTTGCCTCAGCAACCACCGAAGCCACATTCCCCTTGGCCTGCCGGTACCTATTAGCTGCCTCCAGAGTCCCACAGGACAAAAGGGTCCTGTATGACTCCTTCTTCAGCTTGACAGCATCCCTCACCGCCGATGTCCACCAACGGGTTCGGGGATTGCCGCCACGGCAGGCACTGACCACCTTACGGCCACTGCTCTGGTCTGGTCAGCTGCCTCAACAATAGAGGCACGGAACATGGCCCATTCAGACTCAATCTCCCCCACCTCCCTCGGGACATAGTTGAAGTTCTGCTGGAGGTGAGAGTTGAAGCTACTTCTGACAGGTGACTCTGCCAGACGTTCCCAGCAGACCCTCACAACACATTTGGGCCTACCAGGCCTGACCGGCATCCTCCCCCACCATCAAAGCCTACTCACCACCAGGTGGTGATCGGTTGACAGCTCCGCCCCTCTCTTTACCCGAGTGTCCAAGACATGTGGCCGCAAGTCCAACGACACGTCCACAAAGCCGATCATCGAACTGAGGCCTAGGGTGTCCTGGTGCCAAGTACACATATGAACACCCCTATGCTTGAACATAGTGTTTGGTATGGACAATCCATGATAGGCACAGAAGTCCAATAGCAAAACACTGCTCGGGTTCAGATTGGGGGGGGGCATTCCTCCCAATCACGCACTTCCAGGTCTCACTGTCATTGCCCACGTGAGCATTGAAGTCTCCCAGCAGAAGAAGGGAGTCCCTAGAAGGTATGCCCTCTAGCACCCCATCCAGGGACTCCAAAAAGGGTGGGTACTCCAAACTGCTGTTCTGCACATACACACAAACAACAGTTAGGACCTGTCCCCCCACCCGAAGGCGGAGGGAGGCTACCCTCTCGTCCACCGGGGTAAACCCCAATGAACAGGCTCCAAGTTGGAGGTCAATAAGTATGCCCACATCCGCTCGCGCCTCTCACCGTGGGCAACTCCTGAGTGGTAGAGAGTCCAGCCCCTCTCAAGGAGATTGGTTCCTGAGTCTAAGCTGTGCGTCGAGGTGAGCCCGACTATATTCAGCTGGAATCTCTTGACCTCGCACACTAGCTCAGGCTTCTTCTCCTTCAGAGGGATGACATTCCACGTCCCAAGTGCCAGCTTCTGTAGCCGAGGATCGGACCACCAAGGTCCCCGCCTTCGGCCACCACCCAACTGTGCCTGGCCGAGCCCCATGGGTACAGACCCGGCCACCAGGTGCTTGCCATCAAGCCCCACCTCCAGGCTTGGCTCCAGAGGAGGAGTAGGTTAGCCTCCCTGTTTGTGTGTATGCGCTGAATAGCAGTTTGGAATACCCACCCTTTTTGGAATCCCTGAAGGGGGTGCTAGAGGGCATACCTTCTGGGGACTCTCTCGTTCTGCTGGGAGACTTCAGTACTCACGTGAGCAATTACAGTGAGACCTGGAAGAGCGTGATTGGGAGGAATAGCCCCCCCCGATCTGAGCGGTGTTTTGTTATTAGACATCTGTGCTTGTCATGGATTGTCCATAACGAACACCATGTTCATGTCCATGGCACTAGGACACCCTAGGCCTCAGTTCGATGATCGGCTTCGTGGTCTTGTCGTCGGACTTGCGGCCACATGTCTTGGACACTCGGGTGAAGAGAGGGATGGAGCTGTTAACTGATCACCACCTGGTGGTGAGTTGGCTTCGATGGTGGGGGAGGATGCCAGTCAGGCCTGGTAGGCCCAAACATATTGTGAGGGTCTGCTAATAATGTCTGCCAGAGTCACCTGTCAGAAGTAGCTTCAACTCCCACCTCCGGCAGAATTTCAACCACGTCCCTAGGGAGGTGGGGGACATTGAGTCCAAATGGGCCTTGTTCCGTGCCCCTATTGTTGAAGCGGCTGACCAGAGCTGTGGCCGTAAGGTGGTCTGTGCCTGTCGTGGTGGCAATCCCTGAACCTGTTGGTGGACACCGGCAGTGAGGGATGCCGTCAGGCGGCAGAAGGAGTCCTACAGGACCCTTTTGTCCTGTGGAACTCTGGAGACTGCTGATAGGTACCGGCAGGCCAAGTGGAATGCGGCTTCAGTGGTTGCTGAGGCAAAAACTCGGGAGTGGGAGGAGTTTGGGGAGGTCATGGAGAACGACTTCCGGACAGCTTCGAGGAGATTCTGGTCCACCATCCGGCGTCTCAGGATGGGGAAGCAGTGCAGTGTCAATGCTGTATATGGTGGGGATGGTGCACTGCTGACCTCGATTCTGGGCGTTGTGGGTCAGTGGGGGGAGTACTTCAAAAACCTCCTCAATCCCACTAACATGCCTTCCATTGAGAAAGTAGAGCCTGGGGACTCGGAGGTGGGCTCTCCCATCTCTGGGACCGAGGTCACCGAGGTGGTCAAAAAACTCCGTGGTTGCAGGGCCCCGGCGGTGGATGAGATACACACGGAGTTCCTCAAAGCTCTGGATGTTGTAGGACTGTATTGGTTGAAACACCTCTGCAACATCGCATGGACATCAGGGGCAGTTCCTCTGGATTGGCAGACCGATGGGTGTGTTCCAACTACAGAGGGATCACACTCCTCGGGGGTCCTGGAGAGGAGGGTCCGTCAGATAGTCGAACCTCGAATTCAGGAGGAACAGTGTGGTTTTCGTCCTGGTCGCAGAACAGTGGACCAGCTCTACACCCTTGGCAGGGTCCTGGAGGGTGCATGGGAGTTTGCCCAACCAGTCTACATGTGTTTTGTGGACTTGGAAAAGGCGTTTGACCTTGTCCCTCGAGGAATCCTGTTGGTGGTGCTCCGAGAGTATGGGGCAATGGACTCCCTAATAAGGGCTGTTTGATCCCTGTACAATCTGTGTCAGAGCTTCGTCCGCATTGCCGACAGTAAGTCGAACCTGTTTCCAGTGAGAGTTGGACTCCACCAAGGCTGCCCTTTGTCACTGATTCTGTTCATAACTTTTATGGAGAGAATTTCTAGGCGCAGCCAGGGCGTTGAGGTGGTCCGGTTTGGTGGGCTTAGGATTGGGTCACGGCTTTTTGCAGATGATGTTGTCCTGTTTGCTTCATCAGGCCGTGATCTTCGGCTCTTTCTGGATCAGTTCACAGCCAAGTGTGAAGCGGCTGGGATGGGAATCAGCACCTCCAAATCCGAGACCATGGTCCTCAGCCGGAAATGTGCCCTGTCAGGGTTGGGAGTGAGATCCTGCCCCAAGTGGAGGAGTTCAAGTATTTGGGGTCTTGTTCATGAGTTAGGGAAGAATGTAGCAGGAGATCGACAGGCGGATCAATGAGGTGTCCACAGTGATGCGGGCTCTGCATCAGTCTGTCGTGGTGACAAAGGAGCTGAGCCATTAGGCAAAGCTCCCAATTTACCAGTCGATCTACATCCGTACCCTCACCTATGGTCATGAGCTATGGGTAATGACAGAAAGAATGAGATTGCAAATACAAGCGGCTGAAATTAGTTTTCTCCAAAGGGTGTCAGGGCTTTCCCTTAAAGATAGGGTGAGAAGCTCAGTCATCTGGGAGGAGCACAGATTAGAGCCACTGCTCCTCCGCATCAAGAGGCGTCAGATGAGGTGGCTCGGGTATCTGATTAGGATGCCTCCTGGACACCTCCCTGGTGAGGTGTACCGGGCATGTCTAACCGGGAGGAGACCCCGGGGAAGACCCAGGACACGCTGGAGGGACTATGTCTCTCGGCTGGCCTGGGAACGCCTTGGGATCCCCCCGGAAGAGCTAGCAGAAGTGACTGGAGAGAGGGAAGTCTGGGCATCTCTGCTTAAGCTGCTGACCCGCGACCCAATCTCAGATAAGCGGAAGAGGATGGATGCTTTATAGCACACTTCTGCTTTAAATTCTTTTGGTTATGACTGTACTTTGGCTTTCTTTGTTCAAACCCAACAAATAACTGTTGTCCTTTAGCATTTCAGATAAGACTGACTATCCCTATGTAATATACCTAAGATCTCTTCCCCTTTGTTTAACAAAATCAGTTAATATGGAGTGAAAATATAAATCTCCTGCTGGTCATGACGCTGACTTTACAATAGGCCAATGAGAAATTGCTATAAGCAATTGCCATGTTTTTCAATAATTCGTCTCTGTTGAATGGAGAATCCCTAGCAAACAGATTAAGATTAAGACTGTATACATTGTATTTACAGTACTGTATATGCAGTCAGTATACTGGATTTCAATGCCAAAAGTTTTTTTTTTCTGAAGATGGCATAGATTTTTATTTATTTATTTATTTATTTTGGGTTGTGAGGTTCTTTGTGTGTACGTTTTCCCACCTTTACAGGTGACATTACAGAGTAGTAAGTGCTACTCTCGTTCAAGAGATTGTGTATACTGTAGGTATTACATTATTAATCTACTACATGTATCAAATGGAGCTGAAGCAAATTGTGAGTAAAACAAAATAATTTAAGTATAAGATAATTTAACAAAATACTTTCAGGCTCCTTAGTTTGCCATTACAAAACCAATTCACAGAGCTTATTTGTGAAGTTTCAGAATTTTGGAAATGCAGAAAGTGTGTGTGACATTCCTTCTGAATATGGCAAAAGCTCCTCCCATTTTCTTTTTTTGCATACCCCTGTGCTTACGTCTACAAGAAAATTATTTAATAGACTTTCATGTGAAGGTCAAAGCCATCTCTAACACTTGGAGCACATTTTTGTGCATTTTTGTACCCTCTGGAATAACAAGGGAATAAGGCTGTGGAGTTCATTAAGCCACTGGACCATAGTATAAGTGGAATGTCCCATTTGGGTGTGTTCAGAATAGTCTATCTTGATGGTCTAATATAATGCTGGTGATTAGCTCCATGGTAGCATGAGAGTCCTTGGACACTATCCTGCCGCCATGATTTGTTAGGCAACAGAATGGGAGGCTTTTGGTCTTTGGTTCACCAAGCCACTATATTGAAGCTATACTTAGATCTCTTATATTTTTTAATATGAAAATACATAGTTGTGTTTCGTTTTTTTTTGTTCAATATGCCATTTAATACTGAGCAATAATACTAATTGGTCACCAACCAAATAGAGTACTGTACTTCAAAAATCTAACACACATGTCAATGTAAACATGTTTATTCATTTTAACTTTAAGCTGAAAACCTGTCACTTGGTTTGGTAAACAATATTGATGGTGGTAGAGCAAAATTTCCAAGACAGACCTCACCATATCCTAATTTAATGATTTACTGGAAGATTGCAGAAGAAATACTACACAAAATTCATAAAATAGACAGTCAGTTTTGTGAGGTAAGTCTTTTCATGATGCCTAATGCATTTCAGTGAAACTTTTGGTATAACTCAAACATTGCTAAATTTCCATATTTGTTAAGTGCAAAAAAATTATCCTGTTCTTTCGTAACTAATAACTCATACTACATGTAACATGACATAATCAATGTCTAAAATCAAATGTAGTTCAAACTATTATATAAATAAATTAGAGATTTCTGAGCTATACAGCCCAGAACGCTGATGTTAACTACAGTGTAAAGTTACTAAAAATAATTTTTATACATTGTTTTGTAGGATATAAATGATAATAGAAACCTTCAAGCTCAATCTTTAGGAGAAATGAAATCTGAAAAATAAGAAAACTTACGTTCTTTCTTAGTCAGACAGTAAAGGAATGAAAGATATGTCAGCTAGCACTAAAACAGATCTTTTGTGTCAGATTAATAAGTCAACATCATAGAACTGTGGTAAGAGATTGGGAATTTTAACTGTAGGTCAAACACATGATTCTTTAAAGAGACCTATACAGGTGAGAAATAAATAGTTTTCTGTGAAAACTGAGATGATAAAGTTTTGGGGCAATGTGAAGGCAAATCTCATATATTTGATGACAAAAAAACAAAAAAAATGTTAGTATCAACAAAGGACATTGACTTTTCAGATGGTAGCCAATTTCTAGACAGACTCAAGATGGTGGTGGTACTCCTTAAGAGGAAGCCCATGCAGAAGAGGCAGGCTCAGGGATTTGTGACATGGAAGTGATGTCATTGGTGCTGCTTTTCTCAGATCTGTTAGGAAGAAATGGAGAAAAGCATTTGCCAACAGCACCAACCCTTGATTCAGGGTGGAATTACTGCTTGATGAGCCCACAAGTTGTCTCTCAAGCGCATGTGTGTATCACTCTTTAAAAGGAATAAGGTGAAGTCTCTGAATGTATGAAAAATTGTGATTTTATGGTATTCTTATCCCTATGTATTATATTTAGAATAAAAAATAAATACATTTAGTACCATGAGACTAAAGGGTTGCATATTTATGCACAAACTTCATGTTGTCTCAGACATTAACATATAGTGGCAATGGTGGCATGATGGCACAACAATTGGGGCCCAAGTTGACTTTCTCTGAAGATTCCCAGTTTTTCACTGTCATCCAAAGAAATGTGAATTTTTGAGTTGCAATTGCTCTCATCATATGTTTAAATGCATAACCTGAAACAGAGAGGTATTCTATTAGTACTTAGTTCCTGCCGTATATTGCCCCTTTCAGATTTCTGTGGCTCTTTGCAAAATAAATAGGATGTGCTAATGGATGGATAGGCTGGTACTTCCTACATTACACTGTTACAGTCTCTTTCACTAAAACAGTTTGTGAGTTATTATTATTGTTATATTATTAAGTTGCGTAACATTTTAAAAAATACTGTATATAAACATGTTTCTTCATTATGTTCAACAATCAGTAATTTGTATGTTGCTCATATTGGGAACGTAGTGTACATTTATTACAGTATACATGTATTATGCATTGAAATTAATTTGGTTATGAATGGCATGAAATATTTTAACAATGGTACTATATTTGACTGACATTAGACTACACTTGTACACAGTGCACAGGAGTAGTAGAAGATCAAGAAATGACTTTCACTGCCAATGTAGACGTTAATGAGGAGGCTTGTTTAAAGAACCAGGAATTACAGAGGCAAGAAGTATTTCCAAACAAGCCACATGGTGGAGCCTCACACCCTGCAGAGATTGTCAATCAGACAAGAGTTTCAAAAAACATTTCAGAAAACAGAATGATTCAGTCTTGTTCAGGACCAGCAGCTACACAATCTTATTTTGGAGTCAACACAGCAGGAACAACAGACGTTCCAAAGTCATTTGGTGTGGAATCAAAGAGGTACATATATTTTTATGATTTTTGTGAGAATAATATGGCTTGCTCATCTTAGTTGACATTTCCTAATAATAGCTGACATTGCGATTCAGTATTAGTTCTGTTACATTTAACATATTCTGTAGTAATAGTATGCATGCATCTGTCACAGTGGAGAAGCATGAAGCATTACTGCATGAGTTCTATACAGTATATATAGTGTACTTTTTAATAAGGAATATAGTTATTACATACATGTTAACTATTGTTGGGTTCATTTTAAAATTGTTCTTTAATGTTTGTGACCTATGTAAAATGCCATTTGTTGATGCTTATTTATCTTTCATTATGTGTTTCTAGTTACCCAGTTTTGCACCATGCATATGAAACATTAAAACTGCATTGTTTGCTTAGGTGTTGCATAGTAAGTGAGATCCTTTTATGGATATTTTTCTGACCAAGGGTGATCAGAATATAATTTGGATATGATCTAGGACCAGAAATTGATACATAGTCAAAAAACATGAAGCATTGTGGTATCAGCATATATTACTAAGGGGGTGCTTCTCAATGGCAGGAACAGGGAGACTGGTCAGAATTGAGGGAAGGATAAATTCAGCCAAATACAGAGAGATGAAAACCTGCTCCATAGTGAATGTAATAACAGACTGTGCTGTCAGTTCACCTTTCAAGACAACAATGACCCAAATCATACAGCCAAGACAATGGCTGGAGTGGCTTTGGTACATGTCTTTGACTGTTCTTGAGTGGCCCAGCCAAAGCCCAAACTTAAACTCCATAGACCATGTGTGGAGAGACCTGAAGATGGCAGTGTAGAGATGCTTCCTAAACAATCTAACACAGCCTGATATGATTTGCCAGGAAAGATGGAATTAACTGCCCAAATCTCTATAAGCAAGGCTTATAGAGACTTATCCCAGCAGACTCCAAGCTGTAATTGTTGCTAAAAAGGCTTTGACAAAGTACCTAATTAAGGGTCTGAATATTTTAATGTGAGATTTCAGTTTTAGGTTTTAAATAAATTGGTAAACATTTCTAAAGTTTTGTTTGATAGGTAAAAATGATAAATGTATCCATTTTAAATTAAATCTGCAATACAATAAAGTCCAAAAAGTGAAGGAGTGTGAATACTTTCTGAATCCATTGTATATTATAATTGAAATTGTATTTATATGTTTATATATAATGCAGACTTTTTTACCAAGAGGAGTTTGCCTTTCCTTAAATGTTTAAAATTATTGAGTGAATTTGTCACTGTACACTTTCATTGTGGTCTTTTGTCAGTCTGCTGGAACAGTGTTTATTTTACTTACTGTTATTCAATTAAATTAAAAAGAAACTGAGAAGCAATGAAGGGCATCAAAAACCTGTGTAATCAGTTCAATACACAGTATGTTGTTTTTCAGATTAGACAACACAAGCCATAATTTGTTGTGTCTCCTCTTTTTATTATCTTGTATAAGTATTATTTACAGAAATTGGTCCCATAAGCAATTTAATTATCCTAGGTTCCACTTCTTCCACACTCTTTGTATCATGTGAGATCTATGTATAAATGTCAAAAATAAGATATTTAGAGATAAGATATATGCATAGCTATTTAAAACATAACAACAAATTACCACTAGTTACTGAATATATATTTTATGTGCACTTCAGTCATTTTCTGTGTAGAGTGAGTATGCTGTTTCATTATTTAGACTTTTTTTTGGGATCTTCCCCACATCCCAACAACGTTCGTGTTAGATTACATGGTTTGATTTTAAATTAGCATACGTGTGAGTAGATGTTGTGGTGGATTGGTGCAGATCTTGATCTTGATACTGGCAGTATAGGCTTTGCCTCCCCAACCCTGAAGCATATTAAGCAGATTTGAGAGTATTACTTTTACTTAGCTTATTTACAGTGGGATGCAAAAGTTTGGGCAACCTTGTTAATAGTCATTATTTTCCTGCATAAATCGTTGGTTGTTATGATAAAAAATGTCAGTTAAATATATCATATAGGAGACACACACAGTGATATTTGAGAAGTGAAATTAAGTTTATTGGATTTACAGAAAGTGTGCAATAATTGTTCAAACAAAATCAGGCAGGTGCATAAATTTGGGCACCGTTGTCATTTTATTTATTCCAAAACTTTTAGAACTAATTATTGGAACTCAAATTGGCTTGGTAAGCTCAGTGACCCCTGACCTACATACACAGGTGAATCCTATAATGAGAAAGAGTATTTAAGGGGGTCAATTGTAAGTCTCCCTCCTCCTTTAATTTTCTCTGAAGAGTAGCAACATGGGGGTCACAAAACAACTCTCAAATGACCTGAAGACAAAGATTGTTCACCATCATGGTTTAGGGGAAGGATACAGAAAGCTGTCCCAGAGATTTAAGCTGTCTGTTTCCACAGTTAGGAACACATTGAGCAAATGGAAGACCACAGGCTCAGTTCAAGTTAAGGCTCAAAGTGGCAGACCAAGAAAGATTTCGGATAGACAGAAGCGCCGAATGGTGAGAACAGTCAGAGTCAACCCACAGACCAGCACCAAAGACCTACAACATCATCTTGCAGCAGATGGAGTCACTGCGCATCGTTCAACCATTCGCGACTTTACACAAGGAGATGCTGTATGCGAGAGTGATGCAGAGGAAGCCTTTTCTCCGCCCACAGCACAAACAGAGCCGCTTGAGGTATGCTCAAGCACATTTGGACAAGCCAGCTTCATTTTGGAATAAGGTGCTGTGGACTGATGAAACTAAAATTGAGTTATTTGGGCATAACAAGGGGCATTATGCATGGAGGAAAAAGAACACAGCATTCCAAGAAAAACACCTGCTACCCCTGGTAAAATATGGTGGTGGTTCCATCATGCTGTGGGGCTGTGTGGCTGTGTGGCCAGTGCAGGGACTGGGAATCTTGTCAAAGTTGAGGGACGCATGGATTCCACTCAGTATCATCAGATTCTGGAGACCAATGTCCAGGAATCAGTGACAAAGCTGAAGCTGCGCTGGGGCTGGATCTTTCAACAAGACAAGACCCGAAACACTGCTCAAAATCCACTAAGGCATTCATGCAGAGGAACAAGTACAACATTCTGGAATGGCCATCTCAGTCCCCAGACCTGAATATAATTGAAAATCTGTGGTGTGAGTTAAAGAGAGCTGTCCATGCTCGGAAGCCATCAAACCTGAATGAACTAGAGATGTTTTGTAAAGAGGAATGGTCCAAAATACCTTTAACCACAATCCAGACTCTCATTGGGACCTACAAGAAGCGTTTAGAAGCTGTAATTTCTGCAAAAGGCGGATCTACTAAATATTGATTTAATTTCTTTTTTGTGGTGCCCAAATTTATGCACCTGCCTGATTTTGTTTGAACAATTATTGCACACTTTCTGTAAATCCAATAAAGTTCATTTCACTTCTCAAATATCACTGTGTGTGTCTCCTATATGATATATTTAACTGACATTTTTTATCGTAACAACCAACGATTTATACAGGAAAATAATGACTATTAACAAGGTTGCCCAAACTTTTGCATCCCACTGTATTTGCCTTCTGTACAATTCTTGACAATATCCAATACTTTATGAATTCTTAAGTACATAATATATTCTTATTAAAATGATTGTGTTCAAAGTAAAATTGTTTTACTTGTATAATACAGTTCTTGTGTTGTTTTTCATTTTGAAGGTGTTTTGATGTATGAAACATGTTTATTAAAATACTGTGTTTCAAATAAAATAATAATGTTCTTCTGTTGTTTCTTGCCTCTTTAGAAGACCTATATCCAGACAACCAGCACTCATCAAAATCAATAAGAAAAGCAGTGATAATCCATTTCCATATGTAAAAGGTACCGGTATTATAAGTAATTACAGGTTTTTTCTTTTCACTTTTAATATTTAAAGCATTATCTTTGTTATTTGCTTATCAAGTGAATAAATTATACTGTAAGTAAATAATGTAAATTATCTAAATAGGCTACTGGGCCACCACAAGCTGCCAGAATAGTCGCAATCCTCCTTTATTATATATTTTACAAGTTTCCTTAAGTAAATGGAGGGTGGTGGAGATGGAAAACATTATCTGAGTGTTGAATTAGATGTGCATTTTTTAATATACTTCCAAATTTAAAATTGGGATGCATCTGAAGAAGGGGCCTGAGTGGCCTCGAAAGCTTGCATATTATAGTCTTTTTTAGTTAGCCAATAAATGTCATTTTACTTGACTTGTCACTACATTCATAATGGCTAACACGGTACAACACCCTGGTACTACATATTATGTACAATGAAATTTAGTGACGGCTCCCAGTAAAATTTTAATTTCAACATAGGTATAACTACAATATAAATATAAACATAGCCTATGCCAACTATACAAAAGCAATTCATTGAGAATAATAAAACATGAAGTGCTTAAAAATAGATATTAATATATACATGAACCTTAGCTATGCTAGCTGTATAAAACCAGTCCATAAAAGAAAAAGTAAGTGCATGAAGATAATCCTTACTTGTTCTGTGCTGAATTTAATTTAGTAATAGCCCTAGGATTAAAACTCTGTTTGAGCCTGGAGGTCCAATCATACAGAGTCCTGTAACACCTGCCAGAGGGCAAAAAGATGAACAAATGGTGACCTAGGTGAGCTGAGTCTATTACAAAATTAGTAGCCCTACAAAGACAAAGAAAATGGCAACTGTCTATTGACAGAATATGAGTTCCAGTTAACTTTTGAGCAATATTTATGACTCTTTGTAGAGCACTTTTAGCTTATCTAACGTTTCGTTAATCCCTTTTTTGCCAGTTTTTTTTCATTTCATATAATCATTTGTTGCTTATAATCTTGTATTATTATTATCATTATTATTATTTGATTTGTTTTTAAAATGTATTAAGAAGTGAACAGATAATAAATAAAACCTTACCAGTTTTCACACATATACAATGAGTAATCAAAAAGTTCAGAATCTGAATTTGAAAAGGGTATTCTATAGTCCTTTTTTTTCCTATGTGGCCAAAATAAATTTGAATGTACTAAAATATGTGAATGAAAAGTTTTTAAGATTTGTGGTTAGTATACAGTATATCAACATGGATGTCTTTAAGTATGAAATCACTTAAGTTAGAATAAATCTCTGGAGGCATATTTCTGTCTAGATTTAGAAATTCAGTGATAGCACAGTAAGTCCAAAATATTTGATCCCCCTGAAATATTACTTCTATTATATAAGTGTAAAGAATTTACAGCTACAGCCAATATGTATCGAAGGAATTGAATACCCTTTCAGATTAGAAAAATAATAATTAGGGATTAAAGTCAGTTATATACATATAGTGGCCAAAATATTTATTGAAGCTAAATATCTAGAGTTCCAGGTTTGTTTGCATTTACAGTAAAAATAGTTTAGTCATATATTGGGGTTAAAAAATCACACTTCTCTTGTTATTTTCTTTAGTTTAGTTTGTTTTATGCAGAAGTTTATTTATTTTGCTTGATATACACTAATTTTGATTCTTCATTGTTTTGAATTATTAATATTTGAAAAATGACTACCATAAATATTTTTCAGGACAGAATGATTTAATACTGATTTAGATCTTGACTGTTGTTACTGTCTGTATTAATAAATATCTTGTTATTTTTACAGAGGCAAGTTCAGATTTTCAGCCTTTTGCCAAAAAATATACTGTTCCAAATGCATCAGAATTATTGAAGAATAATGCTAATCTATGTTCAGGTATATTACATAATAATAATAATAAATTACATTTCATGTTTAACCTATTAACTTCTTTGCATATTTTAATATTATAAGGGTATAATTTTACTTTATCAAAATTAATTAAAAATATACCATCTAAATTAAAAAACTAAAACATTAAAATAGCAGAAAAAAGACATTGAAATAAGTACTAGTAATAAATGAATATGTGGAAAATGTGAGATTCTTCTTTAATTGACAAATCCAGGTTTAATATTGTAGCTAAATGGTATTTTCTGCTTTTATAGTTTTTTATTTAAAACTAAAACTAAACTAAAGTTTTTGTTTTATCTTAATGGGTCCTAACATATGCAGTTTGGTTTTAGTTTTTTATTAGTTTTTTTAGCTACATCACTTTACTGCATTCATTCATTTTCTGACTGTTTTTCCATTAAGATGTTCCTATCTCTGCAGCATTGCATACAGGATACAAACCAGCCCAGGAAGGGACCCCAGTCTACCACAAGGCAAACTCATTTATATGCACTCCTTCACTCGCTTACAATGGGCAAATTCAGATTAGCCAATTAACCCAATATCTCCATCTTTTACATAAGGAAGGAAACCAGAATATTAGCAATCCTTCATAGTTAAGCAAGAATGCCTTCCAAGGAAGAAGTAGCCTACCTGTAGATCTGAAGATGGCTAATGAGACCTACCCAGGATCCACATAACTCTTTCACAATGAGAACATATGTTTTTGACAGATATAAGAGACAGAGTTAGGATATAGTGGGTTGGATAATGGATGGATGGATGGATGGATATTGTGGTCCTTGAACAGACCAAAGGCTATGCTTTATACATTTGCAAATAAAACCGAACCTCTTCATCATTGTCATCCTTCTGCAGTAGGTTGTTTTCTAGATAGATAGATAGATAGATGGATAGATAGATACTTTATTAATCCCAAGGGGAAATTCACAAAGTGTATAGCATACCGTGAATTTTAATTTTTAGATATGTTATGTGCTCATTTGGAGGCTGTTGAAAGAGGATCTTGCTGTTCTTAATGTTAAGGATGAGTCATATATTCTTGTATTCATTGATAATGACATCAGTGACCACCTGAAGGTGTTTATTTTTACTGCACACATCAGCATCTTCACTATATTGAAATTCCACAACTGTGATGGAGGTTGTATTTTCTTAGAGTTTAAATAATTCAGGTTCAAGTTTTCAACATCTTAATATCCATTTAGGAGATTAGCTTCACTCCAACTGAAAGTTTGTCTCTGATCAGATGAAGCATCATAATGCGATAAACAGAACAGTGCCAGGGAGACTGTGCAGCCTTACTCGACTCCAGTCTTAATTTCAAAAGGGTCTTTGGTAGATTCACTGATGATGAAGAATGGTGGCAAATTGTGGTTGTTATCTTTCACATTGAGAATTGTTTAGAAGAAGCAAAGGATTTTTTGAAGTCAAAAAAGGCCAGATATCGAGATTGTGCTGTCCTTGCCATTTCTCTTGCTGTTGACAAATAATAAAAGTTATTTCTATCGTGTTTGCCAGAACAGATCTTAGGAGGAGGATGCTTTCAGCAAATTATATGGTGCAGTTTAGAAGGATTCTTGCAAAGATTTTTTTCTACAGTGGATAGCAAAATGATTTCTTTGTAGTTCTCACATTTCCCTTTTTTAAAATAGTGTCACAGTCCTAGTTCATCTCTGCTTATTGTGGCGTAGAGTTGAAAACATTTTCAAGAACAGTGAGGTCCAGAATGAGATAATGTTTTCTCAATCATGGAAAGTATTTTGCTTGAGGTCAATGAACTCTTGGATCTCTCCATCATTTTCATCAAACCAATCTTGATGTTTTCTGGTAGAAAAAAACATGTTTCTTCACATGCAAGCCAGACTTTTAGTCTTAAGGACAAGCTTTTAGTCTTAGGGACAAGCTGACAGAGATGGGAGTAGATTCATACCTGGTGGCATAGATTGTGGACTATCTTACAGACAGACCTCAGTATGTGCGTCTCGGGAACTGCAGGTCTGACATTGTGGTCAACAACACAGGAGCGCCGCAAAGGACTGTACTTTCTCCGGTCCTGTTCAGCCTATATACATCGGACTTCCAATACAACTCGGAGTCCTGCCACATGCAAAAGTTCACTGATGACACTGCTATCGTAAATGCAGGATTAGGAGTATAGGAACCTAATCAAGGATTTTGTTAAGTGGTGAGACTCAAACCATCTACAACTGAACACCAGTAAAACCAAGGAGCTGGTGGTGGATTTTTGGAGGACCAGGCCCCTCATGGACCCCGTGATCATCAGAGGTGACTGTGTGCAGAGGGTGCAGACCTATAAATACCTGGGAGTGCAGCTGGATAATAAATTGGACTGGACTGCCAATGCTGATGCTCTGTGCAAGGGAGAACAGAGCCAACAATACTTCCTTAGAAGGCTGGCGTCTTTCAACATCTGCAATAAGATGCTGCAGATGTTCTATCAGACGGTTGTGGCGAGCGCCCTGTTCTACGCGGTAGTGTGCTGGGGAGGCAGCATAAAGAAGAGGGATGCCTCACACCTGGACAAACTGGTGAGGAAGGCAGGCTCTATTGTAGACAATGAGCAGGACAGCTTGACATCTGTGGCAGAGCGACGTGCGCTGAGCAGGCTCCTGTCAATCATGGAGAATCCACTGAACAGTATCATCTCCAGACTGAGGAGCAGCTTCAGCGACAGACTGCTGTCACTGTCCTGCTCCACTGACAGGCTAAGGAGATAGTTCCTCCCCCACACTATGTGACTCTTCAGTTCCACCCGGGGGGGTAAACGTTAACATTATACAAAGTTATTGTCTGTTATACCTGCTTTTTTATCACTCTTTAATTTAATATTGTTTTTTATTAGTATGTTTCTGCTGGTGTATGTGAATTTCCCCTTGGGATTAACAAAGTATCTATCTATCTATCTATCTATCTATCTATCTATCTATCTATCTATCTATCTATCTATCTATCTATCTATCTATCTATCTATCTATCTATCTATCTAAGGGTACTCCCAGGTACTCCCTACACTATCTGTCTGCTGTTGGTGTGAGTTCACCAGTTTTTTACTAACACATTGCTGACGGAACTTATACTTGAATTATTTGAAGTTTATCATCTTTTGACACCCCTTCATAAGCAACCAATGTTTGCGAGGCAGTCAATAGACATAACCGTAGCAGTTATGTCCATAATCAGTACAACAGTCCTCATGATTAAGAGAATGGATAGTGAAATAGAGTAGTCTCTCAAGAGCCAACGCTTACACTTTAGATGCTAGCATGATGTGTTATATTGTGCTTGTGCCAGAAAAGTGTGCAGTTGATAATGAGACCATGTTCAGCATGCTTAGTTAATGGGAAAATGCCTTCCAAATGTTCCTACACTTTCCTGTCAATTCTACCTTTCTACATGATGTATTTTATTCTGACTCTAGTACTAAAATTGCCAAGAATATTTTTTTTTCCATCAGGAATACCAGGGAGAACTTTGTTAAGGTGTCCATAGTGTTTCTTCTTGACTTTGATTCATCAGGAGCTGAGAGAGGAGCAGGAATTTGTTGAGTTGGTTGACAAGTTTATTCTTGATTGCAAAGCCAGTTCTCTGAAAGTAATAGTTTTTCTTTCCAGAAGAATATATAGCCACCACGTTCTTTACTGAGTTGTCTTTCTCCTTTTCTTTGACTTTAGATTTTTTCATGGATTTTCAGTATAACTGTGCCTGAGTTCTTAGGCTGTTTTTCAGTGCATTGTACTGACCCTTCTTTGCTAAATTTGTCATTGGTGGTCCTAGAATTCCACAGAACTTGACAGAAGGAATTATTAATCCAATGATTAAAAGACAAAGACAATTGTGAATCTTTGCTGTAGTCTTTGTTTACATTCACAACCGTAGAGGAAAATGGCGTAGAATTGCACTTGTTTAACCACTGAAAGACATCAGATCCAACAGGGTGGTTTATCTGCCATTTTTACCTGTACCTGACCTTTCGTCAGTGACTGAGTGACTTTGCTATTGACCTTTATCAATAAGTCTGGCTACCGGGTCACTTGTATGGTACTATCAGCAGGCATCTTTGTTTTGAAGGTATTTGTCCATTTTCAAATACGTAAACATTATATATCCACAGCCATTTATATAAACTTACATATTTCTTAATATATAAAAATAATAAAAATATTAAATGCTTCTTGGTGGTGGTTTATTATGTATTTATGTGTGCTAATTGGTTAAAAGCCCTTTATGAAGTGAATTGTGCATTTATATTGATATGAATATGTAGTATGTTATTGTTGGTTTCAAAAATTATTCATGTTCTCTTCTAAGAGAATTTGCTTTATTCTTGTTATGTTAATTAGGATGTGTTGCAGCTGGAAGTACAATTGACAGCAAGAATTGTTGCCAACTCTTGACTTTTTGCCCATCTAAATGTTACTGGCACAAGTTTCTACTGGAAAGTGAAGGCAAGTACAAGCAGAAGTTAAGGAGGTTGCTGAGAAATTCAGAAAACAGTTTTTATGAAGGTAAGATTTTAGTGTTTAATGTTTACCAGTAACACTTTGGGGTAAGTTCCCCAATATGTTTGTAGTGTTCTGTTCTCCACAATGGAAAAAAAATGACAGGCCAAAAGGCAATTAAAAGGATAGACCAGGAGATAAATGGAAAAACTGCTAAACCAAGAGCAAAATCAGGTCAAACCAGAAAGTTCACACATATCTTAGGGGTTTCTGCCTAGATGGGCAAATGAGGACAGGGAAGTAGGGATTAAATGAAAATTCTGCAGCAGATGTGTACCAGGCTGGTGTGGAAGCTAAGCAGGACATCATTGCTATCATTTTTGAGGCTAGTTTTATGCTTTGGTTTCCAATTGAATGAAAGTATTTGCTTTTCATTGCACGTGATTCCCTGTGTTCTTCCTCTGGGGAAAACAACAATGATATTATCTGCCCATCTCCAGTCTTGACCCATTCTCTGTTTAATTCTGCCACTCTTTTTTCATCAAGACTATTCAATTCTTTCCTTTTTCACACATGAGCACCAACCCTGAATTTACCATTTTCACTAGCGTATCCCACTTTTGTTTATGAAGATGCTGCTTTGTTCCTTAGTATACAACACTGTTGCTGTCAATCTCATCTAAAGAACAACAATCTCTTATTTTTAAGGTTTTTTTATTGCTTGTGTCTACCATTTCTTTTGCATTTGTCTTAGAAACTATAGGTGTCTAATTTTTACACTCCTAAAATTAAAATATCTTTAATTAAAAAAAAAATCTTTAATCTATAATTATAGCCTACAGATGACAACTGCACCATCCAAAACATTTAACTTTAATAAAAGTAAAATATCTGTTCTATTCTTTACGCCCAGGTGAACACAGTTTTTGTTTAAAGAAATATTAAAGGACTGAAAGCAATGCTTTCTATTAGCAATGACAAATACTGTATATATACAAAATATATTTTTTATCCATTATCAAATCTACTTAATCCAATTGAAAGTTTAAGGTGACCAGTACATATCCTAGCAGCACTAGGCACAAGGTAGAAACCAGCACTGGATGGGTGATTGGTCTATTACTGAGTACATTCACATATGTACAAAATCTTGCCATATCAAATTAAAATCACTAGATGACTCAAAATGCGAATCTTTGGATTATGAGTGGAAAACCAGAGAACCTGTAGAAACATCAGCACACTGGGACAATGATAAAACTCCATACTGACAGTGACTAGGCCTAGTCACTAAGCACTGCTCCGTTGTGTCTCTATGAATCTTAGAAAGTCAGAAATAAAAAGAATATGTATTTGTATATAGTATGATGATGTAGGCTAACAATGTGTAGCCTATGTTCATTTTTTAAAGTTTTTTTTTTTTTAAACAAAATTATGTCGATGGTTGTATAGCAATAGACTTGTTCTAGTGAAAATTCGTCACTGCAGTTCTTCATTGATTTGAGTATCTCGGATCAGAAGATATGATGAATTGTGAGGGAAAAATTCTGTTTTATTAAACTTACTGTTAATCTTATAGTGTTATATTGTTGCATCACCTGTGCTTAAAATAAAACCAAAAATACTAATAGATTCAGTGATACATAATATTGAGTAAATAACAGGCTATTTGATGATTTAAAATACACCATTTTGGTTACAAATATTAGATTAACTTACAACACTTCTGTCTAATCGACTTGTAAGGCTGTATTTGTTCTCTAATGAGTAAAATACTGACTATCACATTGTAAGAAAATGTTGAAGACGGTATAACTAGCTAATTTGTTTATTTTAGTGGATTTCAAAAAACTGTAGTTCTATGCAGTTTGGTAATTGCAGTTATAGTGTGTCTGACCAAGTTTACTGGGCTGGGATAAGATAGAAATGAATGGAGGGAGAAATATAAAACTATACCAGAGATTAACTTGAAAAATAATATAAAGTTAAAATATATAATTCCATTGTTGTCTGTTTGGAAAATCTATGGAGAACATATGACTGAGACACACTGTTTATGAAAATTAAGCATGAGCTAAAGAGGAATGTCTAACCCTACATGACCCCAAATGAGATTCATTGGGCTTGAGAATGTTGTGTTACATAATGTTTCGTGCAAGTGGCATTTTAAATCTGTAGAAGAATCTGCATCTGCACATGGAACTGATTAACAAATTGATAAGATAAATATCTTTTGTAATACCTATATACTGCAGCTGTCTCCATCAGGAGTCTACAGTATGACTGTTGGTGTGTATCTGACAGTGAACAAATATTTCTGAATAATCAGTGACACTTTAAAAAACTTGTGAATTTACCTAATATCTGATGTATGTTTCAGATTTTTCCTTGACACCTTTACAAAAAATACTGCCAGATGACAATTCAGCTGTTTCCAGATGTGGTTTGTATGAAGAAGCTAGCAGTGAGTTTTAAGAATTATGTTCATGTATATTTTGACTTGTTAGTATTTTGACATCTGATTATTTATAGTTATTAATTATGCTCTTTTATGTTTTAGGTTTTGTTTTATCCCCACAGAGATGTAAATGGTATAGGGATTAGAGTATCTACTCATAAAGTAAGCAAGAAATGTTGTTAAATGTTATTAATTTTTCTTGTAATGTTTTAAATGCTATGTACTGCAGTTTATCCTTTTAAATTATTTTTTTTTTTACATTGTTGAAATATGTTTGACTTGAATTGTTGTAAAAGCAAACTAACAGGAACTGCCTTATGAAGAAAAAGATGTAATGGCAAATGACATGCATGTTTGTTTTTTGTTTTGGAATAAGTGTATCCAGTTCCACAAAACCTGACAAGGTGGACAAACTCACCTTTTACTTTATTAATTTTTTTTTTTTTATCTATAACAGGGTACTACTGTAATTGGCACACTATTTGCTAGCAATAATTTTATCTAGTTTATTGTAGGACTGACTTAAATTATTAATAAATGCTTAATTTTGAATATATTTATTTTGTCATATATGATGATTAGGGGCTGTCAGTTTAAAGATAGTCTGCTCTTATCCTTTGTTGACCCAGTAAGTTTCAATTATAAATAAAAACTTTAATTATATAATAGCATTATTATAACACGGACTGAGACAATATTTTGTTTTTTGCTGTCTTGGTACAAAAATCATTATAATATGTATTATAGATTGCAATTAAATTACATAAACATATTTTTAATTAATATTAATGTAGTTAAAATATATAATGTGTTTATTGGAAAAAGTATTTTAATCAAAATAATGCTTACTGTAATTTTGTCCTCAACCAATTTTGGCAAACACTGGTAATTTATTTATTCTTTTGTGTGAAAGGGCAGATTTAAGAGGATGAGGTAATAGCCACAAGGGAATGGGTAGTCATTTGGATTGGGGGGAGGGTTATTAAGTGCCTCTCAAATTATAGAAGGATAGCAAGGGGGCAGGTGGCCGTTTTGCTCCATCTGTGAACTGAGATGAAATTAATGGTTTGTGGTAAAGTACAATAAATTTTCACTGACTCGACTGTTTATCCATCTGTAATCTGTAATAATTTAAATACAGTATATTTTTGTGTTTGCTCTATCTTCTACAAAGTGCCTCTTTCATATTTACTTAATTAAAGTCATTTTTGAGTCTTTATTTTAAATAACGTAAAGAAATTAACAGCTTTTACAAATAACTTGATTTGGTATTGCATACATTATTTGAGTAATGTTCAAATGTGCTACTATATTTTTCAGAATTTAGAGATAATTTAGCATCACATTACAAGTTCAAACCTGCTTAATCTATTTCAGAATCACAGGGGTTAAAACCTATTTTGGAAGCATTGAGAATAAGGTAGGAGCCATCCCTGGATGTGATCTCAGTCTAGTGCAGTGCCCATTTATGCACACATACAGGGCCAGTTCATCGTAACCTTTTACTTCTGTAATCAAAGTCCTGTACATCTTTGTCAAGTGGCAAATAAACTGGAGCAGGGAGAACTTGTAAGCTCCACATGGACAGCAACCGGATAGAGGATTCGAACATCAGGACTGTGAGGCAGTAGCACTAACCTCTGCACCAGCAAACAACATGTCATTTTTTTTAAAGTATAGGCTAGGATGAAGTGATTGATGTACCAATTTCAAATGACTAGTTTGAAATTGTGTAATTTATGCTGTTTATTTTCCAAAGGAGAAAGTCAACTTTTAAAGATTGTATCTAATGTTAAATCTTTCCATTCATCCATCGTTGAACCAATCCAAGATTTACATAAGGTAGCCTAAGGCACTCAAATCTTTAGAGTCAGTGTTAGAATAGTATAATAAGAGCCTACCTAACATTGCCAAGGAAAATAAAAAGAAAAAGTGTAGTATCTACCAGTCACATGCCATTAATGAAAAGAATACAAGACAGTGCAAATTTTGAAGTCAAATAAACTAAACTAAACTAAACCTGTTATCAACCTGGATTGATTAAAATGTACACCTTTTGGTCTTTTTCTCAGGAAAAAAGTTATTTACTAATCGTGTGTCAAATAACCATTGACTCATATTCAATTCTGAAAAATCATGCACACATCCGAGTAGTGCTTCTGGCAAAATGTAACCTTATAATCCAGAAAGGCTCAGGTGATTGATATCTGAATGAACATACACTATGCCTACCTTGATAATTTTCAGCTTTCTGTATTAGCAGTGATATCTCTGTTACTGTTGCATAAAGCTACTATTTAGAAAACATTTAAGAATGAAAAAAGTTTTTTAAAAGTAGTTCAATGTCAAATATTTTTTTAAAGATTACATATCATCCACTCCATTATGCATTCAGAGCCAGAGTGCATAATGGAGCCTATTTCTTGGTTAGTTTGATGATACATTAGTTGGCGTCCTTGTCAAACCATGTAAAGAAGTTATTGAGGTCATCAGTAAGAAATGAGTTTCTAGTGTTGGTTGAGCTGGTGATACTTTTATAGTCTGTGATGGACCTAATTCCCTGCCACATGCGTAGGGAGTTAGAACTGTCAGAATGCTCTTCTATTTTTGATGTGTAGCAGCACTTTGCCTCCTTAATGCCTTTCCTCAGATTGGACCTAGCCGTTTCGTGTGCCTCTAGGTCTCCCATATGGAAAGCAATGTCATGTGCCTTCATTAGGTCTTGGACCTCCCTGTTCATTCAATGTTTCCTATTAGGGAAAGTATGGATACTCTTAGTAATAGTAACATTTTCCATTCAGAGGTTTATGTAGGATAAGACAGAGGAGGCATAGACATTTAAGTCTGTGTGATTGTCCTGTGGAAGGTAAAAATGAAAGACTGAATTGAATTGAATTTTACAATATATTTTGGATGAGTTTAAATACTTGGGATCAACAATTCAAAGTAACAGGGATTGTGGAAGAGAGGTGAAAAAGAGAGTGCAGGCAGAGTGGAATGGGTGGAGAAGAGTGTCAGGAGTAATTTGTGACAGTCGGGTATCAGCAAGAGTGAAAGGGAAGGTCTACAGGACGGTAGTGAGACCAGCTATGTTATATGGGTTGGAGACGGTGGCACTGACCCGAAAGCAGGAGACAGAGCTGGAGGTGGCAGAGTTAAAGACATTAAGATTTGCATTGGCTATGACAAGGAGGGATAGGATTAGAAATGAGTACTTTAGAGTGTCAGCTCAAGTTGGACGGTTGGGAGACAAAGTCAGAGAGGCGAGATTGCATTGGTTTGGACATGTGCAGAGGAGAGATGCTGGGTATATTGAGAAAAGGATGTTAATGATAGAGCTGCCAGGCAAGAGGGAAAGAGGAAGGCTTAAGAGAAGGTTTATGGATGTGGGGAAAGAGGACATGTAAGTGGTGGGTGTAACAGAGCAAGATGCAGAAGACAGAATGAGATGGAAAAAGATGATCCGCTGTGGCAACCCCTTACAGGGGCAGCCAAAAGAAGAAGAATTATTGAATTTTACAATATATTTATATTAAAAGGAATATATATAAACTGAAAATATTAATGTTTTAACTATAGAATAACCAGAAACATTCCAGCCTCCGACCATTATAATGTTTAACCACAACCTTGGACCTGCTTGAATTGAAACTTTCTTTTCCTCTTCAAAGTTGCTAGCTGACAATACCATGTCATTATGTGGAACCTTATAAACCTGAAAGACTTTCAGAAATAATTATGTTGGTATAGAGCTGCATTTATTTTGTTTTTTTAGTTTCTGTAATTAAACAACAAAGGCATCTAATAAACCATCCATCCATCAGTTTTCCTGACCTGGTTCGACCATTGCTAGGCAGAGCTGGAGGCCATCCTTGAAGCATTGTTTTCCCGAGGGAAAGTTTGGATGGGTTACCAGTGCATCACATTACATACTTATACACAAGGAAACCAATTCAAGGTCGATAATTACCTTAGCATACTGCATCTGGCCTGTAAGTTTAACCAAGGTAGCTGGGTCTTTATGGCAAAAATACTATTACACTAATGTGTCAGTAGGACATGTAAAATGCGTATATAATTAATGTGTTGAATGCTTATTATTGACGTAAACAAAAATACTTTTCCAGATGCATCTGTTAAAAGTTTGAGTTCTGCAAAAAAAAAAAACAAAAGCTGATTATATATTACCATAAGAGAATCACCAAAGTTTTCATTAATATTCAATTAAAATTAATTAGGCCTGTCAACTTCTGGAAAGGCATCTTTTACAGCAGGTTTGATATGCTTTCAATTCTAAACCCTACTCAAAAGTAAAAACATGATTCATCTTACAGCTTATAAAGTAAAATACAACATAGTGCAGTTTGCCTGTATGTTTAAAATATATGAAGTAAACATACAACTGGAAGCAAAACATATTTTTCTTTGTAATGAGCTTTTAAATGTAATCCTTTTTGAAAATGATTGCACTACTACTGGGTAAGCTGTTTATTGTAAACATTTGTAAGTCACATACAACCTCCTAAATTGCAAAGTATTTTTAAGACATCAAAATAAATAGATAAAAAGGTTTTCACTACAGGCTAGGAAAATTATTTTAAGTAGTCAGGTTAGGTTGAGGAGCATGTACTGGTACAGTACGCTGCCGCAACCACCACACAACAAAATAAAGCTCGGGATCCTATTCGGCAACCCCCCCAAGCAGACTAGTGGTCCAGTCCCACCCTCCAGAAAAGACCCTCTATCTGCTGCAGCCAGGTGTTACGTGGGCACCCCCTTGGCCTGGCCCAGCCACACAGGGTCAGATGCTTTTAAGTAGTGCTAGCAGTTGTTTTATTATGAATAAAATATATCAGATTACATCTGTACATTTGATGAAGGCAGTTCAACAAAATACCTGATCTATTGCCGCTTTATTTGTATACATAGATTTATTTTTAGTACTTTGAATTTTAGCTTTTAAGTATATTTTTAGCACATTTAATTTTAGCTTTTTGATATGGGTATTAATTACTTTTTGTGGTAGTGTTTAGCTGGAAATGTATCAGCATATACAAATAAAAGAGTAAAAAGGTTTGAAATTATATCACCGAAGACTGTGTATACTGTGAAACTCTAGATAAATTATTCAGAGTCCACTCAACACCTAGAGCCAAACCAGCTAAAGCTCTTTTCATTTTTGCAAAGAGTAAACCACCATAATGAAGAAGTCTTTCAGATTTAAGGCATCCGGAAATACTCTTACCTTGGAAATGTTTGGAAAAAATTAAAAAATATATCTTGTTTTACTTCAAATTTCTGTCTGTAAATTTGTTTTTCTCTCCAGTATTGTTATTTGAGAAATAAGGTGATATGCTTATGTTCTTTTGATGTACACCTATGTACCCAGAGTAAATAATGATTCCTTTTAGAATTTAGTTTAACATTTAACCCAAAGCAAGTTCTTACAGAGCCATTTTAGATGCCCAGAAATATGAAATGTATATTTGGTTATAGTATCCTTGCAGTTTATACTTTCTTCATTACTTTTAGGTACAATGACTTTGTCCAAATAACAAATTTCAGTTATACTTTATATTATTTCACAAACAGAATTGTACATGAATAAAATAAAAATGTAGAATATAGATAGCTGGTCCAGGCTTGATTCCAACAGAACCAAGTATAATTGGTCCAAATATGCTGTGAACAGATCTTTTTTGATGTTTCAGAGATACACTTAAAAGTGAATTATAGTCCAAAAATTTTCATGAAATATACAATTACTGATTAAAAACTTTACACCATTTTTATATTTTAGCCTGAGATTGCAACATTTATATAGCTAGATAATAAGTATAACTAAAATATGTTACTATACTTCTCACAGACAGTATCTTATTAACAGAACTGCTCAATTAGTCTAGGTTTGAATCCCTTTGCATGTTCTCACCATGCATGTGTGCTACTTTCTCTTATTTAGCCCAGTGAGCATTGACCTGGGGCCTCATGTATAAACGGTACGTACGCACAAAAATGTTGTGCACCAACATTTCCACATCAAATCGCTTTGTATAAACCCTAAACTTGGGTTAAGGCATCTGATTGTAATTAACCTATAACAATATAATGGTCCAGGGAATAGCCAAAGTATTCTAAATACCATAGGTGCTTTAGCGTTGTTACTCTCACTGCACCTTCTTTTTCTTCTCTCAGCTGCTCCAGTTAGGCTTTGCCACAGCGGATCATCTTTGTCCATATTACTCTCACTGCACCACTATTTATATCACTGTATCAAAGTGGGGAATCACAGCTCTTAAGGGCTATTTATATTGATTTGCATATTCAAAGAGGTGCAATTCTGGGAGGAGCTGGGGTGGGACAGCAAGCGTGAGTTACTTTTCATGTTGACCAGGATTTATGGAGCAGAAGAACATGGAACTTGGTGTTTGCACAGATTTATGCATCTGCATACAAACATTTCCGCTTTTGTGCTTACACCATGTTATAGTGTGAATTCTATGCATGGCATTATGCTGGAGGCCCCTGGTCTGTTGTTCAATGTCACATGACGTAGCTGGGATAGGCTGCAAGTCTCCAAAGCTCCAACTTGTCTTAAAAGGCATTTAGTAAATATTTGAAAGGATAAATTATTTATGATTTGAGAGAAAAAAAAAATAATAAAACCACATTTTAAAGACAAGTTTATGGTATGACACTCATTTATTACAATCATTGTTTCAAGTTAAAATTACATTTCTAAAGTTGCTGTAAAATGAAAAAAACTACATGAAAAAAAAGTCAGAGTGACCATGAGAGCACAGATTTACATGTTTTTGTGACTAAACACTACAGCAAGCAAATGGCTTCAAAATGCATTATTTTAAAGAAAAATGTGTATTCGTAACTTAACTATGAGATTAATTCAAGGTTTAGACTCTGTGCCAAAGTGTTTGTAAGCTTACTTAGTCAATCTATATAGAAAAAAAAAAAGTTTAAAAAAGTCAGAATTCCTTTCTGGTGTCATTAGTGAACAGTTCCATTTTTGATCTTCTTGATGTAAAAGGAGGCCTTGTTTTCCTCTTTGTTTTTATTCTCTTTGATATCATAGCCTGGCTCAGTTTACTGCATACTCTTCAGGAGCAATATTAAGATACTTCTTCACAATTATTAGAAACTTCTTTTTCATTTACATTGCTCATATTTTTAGATTCACAGCTATTGATAAAATGCTGTTCTTTGGCATATTTGTCAGCACTTGCACAGTCCAATGGCTCTTCCTGAATACATTTTACACCGGTTTCCACCACATATTCTAATTTTGGATGAGGGCATAAAGTGTCTGGGAGACCGGATGGCTCATTTGGCTGTACCATTTCATCTGCAATATCTTTCTCATGCTCTGCACTTGGGGAGCACTCATCACTTACTAAATTACTAACTTCATTCTTCTGAAGGGGCAGATCACTCTCCTGATTTATTACATTATCCTGGACCAAACTGTATTCTTCCGATTTATTTTTATCAACAGAGCCTACATCTGCAGTTTTATTTTCACTTTTTCCTAGTACAGTCAGCTGATCTTCAATGTCATCAGTAGGTGATTCATTGATTACTTGGGATTCTGAGATATGAATTTCAGGTATTGTTTCAGGCTTCATAGTCTGAGCCTTTTCTTCTAACATGACTGGAACCTCAGGACTAATTACTAAACTTTCTTCTTCCATTTCATTTGGGTTTCTAAAAAATCCTTTATCTTCTGACTCTGTTATTCTTATTTCAAGTGTTGAATGGATGTCTGTAATGTTACTTTTATCTTGTGACAGTTCAGGTTTTTTTTCTGACTGCGCATCTTTATTTTCTCCTTCCAGGTTATGTATTGGCTGTACATTTTCACAAAGAGTAGAGGCAACAGGCACTTCAAATGATCCATTCTCTGTTTCAGGTGCAAAATTTTCTGATTTTGCATTGGAGCTTTCTTCATTTTCGGTTTTGTCGGAATGGCAAAGCTGAATTTCATTACAGACTATGGTTGTAGCAGATTCTTCATTTAATGTAGATATGTGGACTATAGGTTTACTTTCAGAGACCTCAGTTAAAATGTTTACCTCTTTCTGGATATCCTTTAGAAGACATTCCTTACCTGCAGTTTCTTCTACACAAGGATTTGTTTGTACTTCTGTGTCCATGGCTCTTTCTTTCTGACATTCATAACCTACATTGCTGTTCTGTTTGGCTGCTGAGGGAAGTTCCTCAACAACAGCCTTCAGTTCTGTATTTTTGGCTTCCTGAAAAGAAGATTCAGTTTTACTCTTGTCATCCTGAGCTGGACTCTCATTTAAGACTGGCTTAGCATCTGTGCCACAAGCACCATTCATTTCTCCAATCTGTCTGCATTCCTGTTGCTCAGATACTGTAGATGTGTTGCTTGTTTCAGCATTGGTCAAGTCATGTTTCACATTTTCACACCCCTCATTTTTCTCAGAACTAATGGCTAACTTTGTAGGAGATTTTACTTCATTTTCCTGACAAGGAGAAATAATTATTTTGTTAATCTCAGTTTTTTCTATTAAAGCATCTTCAAGTGTTTTGCTGTCCTCCTCCACATTTTTTCCAGCAGGCATTATTTTTTCCATTGTATTCTGTTTAGAAATGTTTAAGTTATCACTTTCAGATGACTGCTGTTCTTGTTTTTCTTCTAAGTTTGTTTCTTCATGTACCCTAGTTTTTTCTTTTGTTTTCTCCACTTCCTTGGGTTGTTCATCTGCAGGTATGATGGATCTGTTTTCCTCTTTATTTCCAAGAACGTCTTCCTCTTTAGGTGTTGAGAGCTGCTGATTAGGACATTCTGGGACAACAACTGGCTGACTTGTTTCAAGGTTCCTACTGCTATCTCCATTATTGCTTACAGGCTCTGTTTCATTGTCCTTATTACAGCCCTGAGATTCATTCTGTTCAGAAGCCGGCAAAGACTTAACTTCAGTCGACCCATTTAAGGAATCAGTTGTTTTGTCTACATTTTCATTCTGAGGTTCTGTAGAATCAGTACTTTTTTGATCACTGACATTGTATCCCTTCTTCTTCTTGCTTAGTTTACCACCCATGTTTTTACCTGCAACCAATGTAAAAAAGAAAAAACACCATTAAAACAACAGACAGACAATTATCCATCCATTATTCAACCCGCTATATCCGAACTACAAGGTCACGGAGGTCTGCTGGAGCCAATCCCAGCCAACACAAGGTGCAAGGCAGGAAACAAACCCCGGGCAGGGTGCCAGCCCACCATAGGGCACGTGCACACACACCAAGCATACACCAGGGACCATTTAGAATCGCCAATGCACCTAATCTGCATGTCTTTGGACTGTGGGAGGAAACCGGAGCACCTGGAGGAAACCCACACAGACATGGGGAAAATATGCAAACTCCACGCAGGGTGGACCCGGGAAGCGAACCCAGGTCTCCTAACTGCAAGGCAGCAGCACTATCCACTGTGCTACCACAGACAATTATTTGTTATCTAAATGACAACAAAAGGAACAAATTTAATGGAAGATACAATATGCCTTACCACACAGATTGTACGGACATAATTCTACTCATATAGTATTATATATTTATATTTATATGCCCAGTTATCAGTTTTCATGCCTACCTGAAATGCATAACTAAGCAGTGAATGGCATTTTGCACTTCGCTTTGATTGAAGGTACGGATATAATATGGATTATTACTGTTTAATGAAGAGGAAAAAAAAAAAAAGTTTGTCTTTCTGAAGTAGTAGGAATCTCTTGCAAAGAATAGCCACAATACTCGTAATTTTTCACTCACAAGTATTTCATTTCTTCAAATTGCTTTTTTCCCCCCCAGTAGTTTAAATGACATAGGTACTCTACTTCCCTAAAGTTACCATTTTCCATATTGTTTAACTTTTATTATAACAAATAAAAATCATCATTTGAAAGGAGAAGTTCAGTATTTCTCCAGTTGGACTTTTTTCACAATCGTTATATACTTTATATCAGCTTGCTACATGAACTTGCATAAAGTGCAACATATTTCATAAATCTGATTTATAATAGAGCATATGGGTACTGGGGTAACATTGTGAAAAAGCACCTTAAAAAAAAACTTAATTACATCCATTTTTCAAGTCACAAATGTTATTAGGCATTGATGCATGTTTTAAGATTACGCACATATTACAAAACAGCATTGCTTTAAGAAGGGGAATAAAGGAAAACATTGTGGGAGTCGGCCATTTTAAAAAGGAGACCGACTGTGTTTCTTCCTCTGCGACATCCTCCAAAGGCAGTGGCATGGATTCACCTTGTAAACTCATCTCCAAGCAAAACTGTTAACATTTAAATGTTGATACCTGTGTGTGAATTGCTGTCTCAGTTCTGTATGTAACTAGACAACAACTGAAAAGTCACACTTACAATTGCTTATATTCCTTTAATATAGGAGGCTTACTTTGTTATTTCACAAAGATATTGCCTACTGCCACTGTATAATGTACATGTGTACTTTGGTCGCAAAGAATACTGACATTGCCTGTGGCAAGCAATCAAATAAAACAAAACAGACATTATAGGCATTCATTCATCCATCTTCTGAATCTGCTTATCCAGGGTAGGGTTGTACCACAGCTGGAGCTCATTCCAGCAAGTATTGGGTGCAATGCAGGAACAACAACAGGGCAGGGTGAACAGACACTTAGGGCAGGTTTAGCCATGCCACCGAAGTTTAATCAGGTTATAGTTTAGAGCGCTAGTGCAGAGCAGTCATTCCTTCCTCACAAAGCCAGGGTCTGCACAAGTTTTAAATTAATTTATGAATTGATTAGTGCAAGGGAGTGCCAGTGAGCCTACTCAGTCAAAGATGCCATCCTCAGTTCATTTATAACCATACCCTCAAGCAAGAGTGACTAGCACATTTAAAAAAAATAAAAAATAAAGAGAGATGATGCGTTTATGGTGCTTCAATCTGCTCTGCTGCACACTGCCTTTGTCATCTTCTGAGTGGTTACATTCCATAGAAAGTGTGACATGCATGTGGCTTGGCATTTTAAAAAAAAAAATCTAAAGCTTATCAAAAATACAATGGAGTGTTATTTCATGCCAGACTTTTTATTTGTGTAAAGTACAATAAAACTTTTATGTGCTGTGTTCACTATGCTACCAATCAGCCTGAATTTTGTTATATAGGCTACATAAAAATAACAGAATGTAATAGGCAAAAAGCTAGATTCTTTTAGGAAAAAATAATCCTATGATTTGAACATGGCTTCATCTCACAGTACATGACTGAGAAAAAACTGACTTGAAAAATACCAAACTTATTCCTTAAGAAGCAATTATTTGCAATACAGAATGCAAACATCTTAGCAGAAGTGAAATTAACTAAAGCACAGGTGCCATCTGAACCAGTCATTATAGTCAGGATATAATAAATAAAATAAAAATTAAAAATCACAGAACACTACAGACGCTGCAGCTCTCCACAATCACTGCTGAAAGTAAAAGTGAAGAGAGTCTTTCACTTCTATGCCGAGGCCTACTGAGGGACTAGTACAAGCTATGGGAATGATGTCATAAGTCTGAATCAAATAAAGAAAATTGGGAATGGTTAGTTGTATTAGATACAATTAGATAATAGTTGTATTACAAGACTGACCCTACACTCGCTAGAGACAGCAGCAACAAAGAGAGTAATGGGAAAATTAGAAGACATCATGATTGACCAACCCTCTTTATGATGCTTAATCCCTTATGCACTGGATCATTCCACCATGGTATGCGAAGAGGTACTGCTAGGGAGTTTTGTTGCCCATACCCAATTGTATAGTGCCTTCCTATATCATGCCCATCTTCACCCTTATTTATAATAGGCACATTGTCACAGGGATATTTCTTTAGAGAAACAGTAAAAGTACATAATGTATATTGTGTACCCAGTCCCGTGTCTTGCTCTCATGTAGCCGTTTTTAGTGTTTTGCTCTGTGACTTTATTTTTGCCATTATAGCAAGTGAATTTCTACTTAAGGTGAATAAAGTAGTTTATATTAAATAATTTAGACAAAGACTTGAAGGTCTTTTATTAAGAGATAATAGTATGTGGCACAGTGGTAGCACTACCACAAAGACTGCACTTATGCCCTTTCCATTTCCACTGCTTGTGTGCTGTGTGAATGTACTACTGACATTTGTTGGGTTTTCCTCCTGCAGTACAAGACATGCTGCTTGAGCAACTGGCAACCAGGTTAGCACAAGTGTGTGCCCTGTTTTACTGGCAAGTGCTCACAGTCTGCACTCAGTGAAGAAAACTGTACAAAACTGAATTGCATTAAAACTACAATTTCTGTACTTTTCAGGTCCAAGTTATTTCTTCATAATCACCGTTTTAAATTTGCCACATTGAAATGGTGTCCTACTGTGAAGCGTTTTTTATATCTTCTAAAAAGTATCTTGTCTGTTCTTGCATCTCACAGTGGGGTCCATAGGTGAATAAAAAAAAAAAGCCTAAAACCATACCAGATACATCCATTGTGTTAGCCAGAAATGTTGACAATGATAATAACATTAATCATCACCATCAAGATTATACATATTGTAAAACAGAGCGAGTATCCATGTCGTTTTAAGAAGGTAAACAAAAGTGGATTACCAGAAATTTAAAAGAACCAATAACCAGAAAGAAAAAAATGTTAAAACATGGAACATCAACTGAACAGAAACAACTACAGAAGGAGGTGAAACATGAAATAAATCAGGAAAAGCTTAAGTATAACGACAGAATAGAGAATCAAATATGGACTGCTAACCTAGGTCCATTGTGGAATTACAGGAATATGATAGTTGGCATTCACATTAAATGCAGTAATTAGAAATTAGTCCACTAAAAACAAAAATAGACTCAGGACTGGAACCAACAGTCAGTTTTTCTTTGACAAAAATGCCAGAAAGGTCCTTAAACCAACATAAAAAAGCTTTGATCCAGACAGAATTGGGCATCTGCTTCACTCCTCTCCAAAGCAACTCTGTCCAATATTTCACTCCATATTTGAGATGTCTTTAGGTTCACAAGTGCCCAGTCTACAGAAACAGGCAAAAAGTCAGTCCATTAGCAAAAGCAACACACCCAAAGGCATTCGGCAACTTCAGGCTGGTGACCTTAACTTCTCATGCTAGAAAGTCCTTTCAGAAGATAAGCGACAACTCTCAACTATATGAGCATTTGGAAGGATTAAAAAAAAAAACAAACAAACAAAGTATTGCCATTTATAGATTTCTTGTCTCTTTAATACATTCCAGCTACACATTTTAAAAACTGATCAGTTCTGTTTGGAATATAACTTGGTGGTATGAATTTGGACTTTTAACTAGAAGAACACAAAGTGTAAGAGAGTTACTGTCTCTGTCATTGTGAATCTTTTACAACATAAGGATGACAGTCATGGGTCTGTTGTTCATGAGTTTGTAACAAAAAACAGATTGTTACATTTTACAGCTAAATATCTCTTAAGACAAAGGAAATGGATATAGATCTTGGGTGCTCACCTTATAATCACCATTAATTAAAACTGGACAAGTCAAAACAACAAATATCTGGAGACAATCATTGATATAGCTGACCGAACTTTGACCTTAGCACAGAAAAATACAAGTCCTTCATTGAATCTGTTGTTGCTCTTCCAATTATATGTTGGTTTAAATTCTTAATGCCGAGGTTGCCAAACCATCTTAGTAATATTGTAAAAATAAGTAAAATTACAGTGTGTTCAGACCATGTCCATTTATAATATTTAATTATTTCTGGAAAAAAAGCCAAATTCCCTCTCGGGGACAAATGTTCTGTCGGTCTATTGGTCTGCAGCAGACCTGTCTCACTGAGCTGTATTACAAACGGGTTAGAAGGAAGGCTAACTCAGTTCTATTGGACAACAGGCAACATTTCAGCCCCATGCAGACTGTCCTCGCTGCAACCTTCAGAACATGGAGGAACTTAGCCCCAGGGTGCGGATTTACAGAGCCAAATACCTATTCTTGACATTATTGAATATTGATGGCTAGGTGTCAATTAAAAATGTCTCTGCTCTGCAGACTGCTACATACTGTAAGAGCAACTGAAACAAGCACACGTACATTTGCATTTATTGTTTAACTACACTGCGGTGGGTTGACGCCCTGCCCAGGATTGGTTCCTGCCTTGCACCCTGTGTTGGCTGGGATTGGCTCCAGCAGACCCCTGTGACTCTGTGTTCGGATTTAACGGGTTGGAAAATGGATGGATGTTTCACTGTACAAAAACATTTCTTTGTTGCAAAGATTGCATATTGTTGCCAGATTGATAAAACACACGTTTTTTTAGTCAGAGTGAATATTGAACACGCGCGTAGTATGTAATCAAGTGAGAAGAACTGAACAGAGAGGCATCCATTCATCTTTCTAACCTGCCTGTCAAGGGCAGGGTCACCGAGCAGCTAAAACCTATGCAAGACAGGATCAATCCCAGGACAGGATGCCAGTACATCATTTAGTGAACACACAGTTAGCATTTAAGCAATGAAGTTCAACTAATCTACGTGTGTTTGGACTGTGGGAGGAAGCCAGAGCAGCTGGGGAGAACACCCAAACTCCATCTACACATAAATCCCTGTCTCCTTCACTGTGAGAAAGCAGTGCTGGCACTGGACCACCGTGCCAACCAATAATTATATTAACTGCTGTCCTCAATATCTTCCACCCACAATCTTATTAAATTAGAATTGTGCACCCTTTTGGTATGGCTGTTTGATTTGCAGAGACAACTAGTCAGTGACAAAGAAGACAGTTACACACCTCACCCCACAAGGAACATGGCCACACAGGTTCCCAAAGAAAACAGTGCCTCGATTCACTGAGGGATGTTATGTGCATAGTCAATCCTGCCCCATGAACATGCCCCAGATTGGAACAAGTGGAAAGTGAAGTGCCAAAAAGTGAACCCTGCTTCAATACATGGCAAATGCTAGGAAGATTATTTGTATATTAAACTCCACTATAGGCCAGATAGTAATCCATCTATTTTTGTAACTAGCTTATCCAGGGCAGGGTCACGGGGCAGCTACAACCTATGCCAACAAGCTCTGGACACAAAACAGGAATAACACCTGGATGGGGTGTCAGTCTAATTGTCATTGATATTATTGAATGTTGATGCCCAGATGTGAATTGCCGTGTCTGTTCTCTATACAACTAGACAATATTAACTGCAAAAGTCACACTTAAATCTACTCCTATGTATATTAAATTCTAAACCTAAAAGTGCAATGATTTTATGCGACTTTTTTGTCACGCTATAAAATCGGGCTTATTTAAAACCTACATATATGTTTGGTATCATTCTTTTCAGAATTTATCAAACTTTAATGGGATGGAGTTAGATTTTCAGATTAATATTCTGTTTTTAAATTATAAACTAAGCAATATCAGGACCTCATGTCCCGCGAAACGAGACTTGCTCAGCAAAAAAAAAAAAAGTTTCCCATTGTATCACCATTTAAGAAGGGATTTCAGAGGAGCAATCTGTCTCCTTGGGGTGCATTCAACCCCACCTCTTCACAACGCGAGCGGCAGAGATGCAAAGTGGCTAGCGCATAACGCAGGCTTCGGGGATTGGCAAGCAAAAGGGAACCCCCTAGTTGCCATACTCTTTCAGTACTGGAAACATATTTCATTATTTCACAACTATATTGCCTGCTGTCCACATAGATAATTTGTACATGTGCTTTGTTGACAAATGGTGAAATCAAGTGACAAGAACTAAACACATTTTAACATGCATCCATCCATCTTCCCAAGTCTCTTGGACAAATCCCAGCAAACACTGGGTGCAAGGCAGGAACAATCCCTGTATAGGGCACCAGTTCATTGCAGGAAACCCATACACAGACACAGGCTGCTTTAGTAGTGCCAGTTTGCAGTTATGTTATTTGTATCTGCTTCTGTCTATTGTTACAAGCCACACAGCAAACAGAACCATTAGACAAACCGAAATGGAGGAAATTAGGACTACAAACATAATACAGTGTGGTGTGGGGTGCTTGTGTGGTTATCCCAACTCCAAACATGATGGGGGGCTGCAAGCAGACAAAGAAACGGAAAGTGTATCTTAACTTCAAGAAAAAAAAAAGTTCCAAGAATCTGTGATGAAAATATTTCTAGCTTACTTGCGTCAAACACAGAAGATATACTCTCTTAAATTGAAAAATTGCTGTGGACATATTCGGTGACTTTTAAGGCTTTTGCATTCACCAATGACCTATGTATCCTTTAGCCCCATGGTAAGCTGCAAGAACAGAGGGTTTTTTTTATTAATAATAATAATAATAGTAATATTTAATGCTTCATTTTAGAACACAAGTTTGCGTGCTAAATTAAAATACCACTATTGTGAATATTTGAAAAATACCAGACATAATCGTTAAACACACACATGGGATCCAATACTTCTGAAAAATGATGAATTCAGATTCGAAGGTGAAGAGAATTTATTACCGTTCGTGTTTATTTTAACCGATTCAACTGCATTAAGACAGACACGCGATTGTATAATTTGAGATAAGTGCAAGGATTCCAGGTGAGGCACATGTAATTCGGTTTATACTAGAACTAGCCAGAATTAAATTAGGATTATCTGAATCTTTTACTAATCGCGTAAAAATTAGGACAATCAAACTAAGAATCATTTGTGGTATTAAATTATCTGGTAATAAATTCAAGCGAGATGTACAATTATCCCCGGCCCTCGCGAGTGAACACGCCCGTCAACCACGCGCTGCACTCACAGCCCGGACTAGCATGTGCTGTCCTTGGTACTGCATTAGACTGCATATTGTGAAGCCAGATCTGCTCGAAAACGTACATTGTGCTGCAATCATCGACTGCGCAGTCTTGCACATCTCGCTGATTCAGCGTAAAAGAAAACACCATTACCCGGCGCGAGAAATCGTTTCGGTAAGCGATTACTGGTTCACGGAATTTAGGAATTATAAAAATCCAAAGGAAGAATACATTGTAGTTTAAAACACTTTTTCACAATAAAACCGACTACCGCTTCTAAATATCCTGGTTTTGGTAGGTGGGACAATAAAAAAACGACAATCTCATATTTAAATACAGAATAATAAATTACGAAACAAGGAAATGTATAAATCACTTTGTTTAAACGCCTAAGTCTACAGGATCATAACAATGCAACGAACATAAAAACTCGTTTACTCTATTGTAGGTTCACAGTCTGCATATCCACTCCTTTTTTTAACTCGCCTATTCCTGTTGCAGAGTCCCGGTGTGTCTGAAGTCAATCCCGACAGTAATGGGCGGAAGGCAGAAACGAGTAACAAACGGGACCAATCAAATTAAGCATGCGTCTTTTTCTATAAAAAAAATAAAGACAGCTCTAGGCGTACGAAACACAGATTGTATTAAAACCTACAGTGACTCGCTCAGGGTGGGGGGGAAAAAGGGAGTGTGCGGACAAATTACAGTGCTCACTCACATTGGTATACTTCAGGGGAGACATTTAAATCAAAAGATTAAGAGTCCCTGAAGAGAAAAAGGGGGAGGGGGGGTGTTAATGGTTTCCTCAGCGTGGTTGGGTCGGCTCCGTGCGGATAAAAAGTGCCAGCTTGCGCAAAGACAAAAAGAAATCGACCACCCTCCGGTACTAATTAACAGTCATTCTGAGCAGCCGCATCTGGACCAAACCACACCCTTTCCAATCCAAATCTTCATTGTTTAAAGGCGAAATGCCAGCCAGCAGCTAAATTACTTAATGGCCTCATCCACGAATGTCGAGCCGAACTGCAATCAAACGGATCCATTTACATATTTAAACTAGGAAATGCTTCCAGATATAATAGCAGCAGCACGTGTTCCCATCATAATTCTTTCCTAAATATTTGACTCTATAATGTCGTTAATATGCAAAATTTCGTTAGATTAGCAGTTAATTGGTGGCGACGCCCATTTTGTTAAATTCACAAGTTTTTAGTCTCTTTACAAACCAGTATATTTAAAGAAGTATAATTCAATATATGCTCCCAGCCTTACCTCATATACAAAGATAAGAAGAAACAAAAAATTCCAACATGATAAACTCCATCTATACAATTGGTAGGCCAGGCAAAGAATGAAAAGTAAGTGCAAAAGCAAGTAGGCACATGGCTGGGAAAGGAGAACAAAGAACGCTTACCCGAACCCCTTTAAATAGCCAGCTGCTCGCACTTTAATCAGTCGCCAACATCTGCTACAGTTTTCTTTGCTCTAAAGCAACTTTGCTTATCGCCCTTTTTTCTGACAAACACAAATGATATTAACGAGTTTTAAATAAACAGATCGCACCTGTTTCGTTGTGGTTTTGCAGTGTCCCGAACGTATCGCGATCTGATCCGATCCGCTTCCTCGCTAAGTCTCACGCGCACTGAGGGTGAGATGCAGACTGACAGCTGCGCGCAGCTCATCCACACACACACACACCCTCCCTCGGGTCCTGTGGCAGAGGCTCATGTGCGGCCTTTTTGAAAGGAGCCCCCTCCTCTTTGCCGGGTTTTTAGACATCTGTCGCTATCACAGTCTCAGCACCCGTCCCAGACACGCCCCTATTTCCCTCCCTTTCTGTAACGTTGAGATTTGACTTCGATTCCATCTACTGAAGTGCTCAGGTACAGTTAAGATTTAGGTACAATCCTGAAAGAAGAACGCAAGTGCTTATGTAGTGGCCATTTAGGAAATGTACAGTAAGTTTTGAAGGAATACAAAATCTGTCATATTTAAAGATCAATATGTTATTGTAGAGAGTATTATGTTTTTGAAACAATCATCAGCAGCATTCCTTAGAGTTTAATAGTTATTTAAGTGCTGACAGGAATGTTTTGTGTCCCGTGACTCTGGTACTTTTTAGTTATTCAGTTTTCCCTTATATAAGGTCACAGTGCTACAAATGAATTGTGTTTGATGTAATTGAATTGCCTGGCTTACATCACAGAGAGGTCAAGCATGGTGACATACACAGTCCTCTTGGTTTTACTTTTACCACCTACATTCACAATGTTAATGGTCTTTATATCCTTTACCAGCCACATGGTGGCTGTCTGCTCTAGAATGAAACATGGAAGCAAAACCATTCAATTGCTTTGACTCTCAGCTGCACTGCAGTTACGGATGTTGATTTTAATTGAATATCTTTTTTTCTGTTATTTGCCAGCCACACTTTATCAAATTTGTGTACTTTCATTTTGTTCAGGCCTACTTTATCTCATGTAGCACTCCATCAATCCATTTTTGGACTTGCTTTTCATAATACTAGTCCTTGAAGTAATGGACATGCCCATGGTTGGGGCTTGGTTATTCTTTTTTTATACTTTAATCACTTCTTGTATTAGGAATTTGACATTTTTTCAAATACCCCAACTTACTCTCCAGAGAGTATTTGGGGTCAGTGTACAGGGTCAGCCATTTGTATAGGGTGGCCCAGATCTAATTATGCAATTTTCATTACGCTATAACTTATTAAGTTCATCCATCCATCCATCCATTATCCAACCCGCTATATCCTAACTACACAATAATGCAAAGAGTACACGACACATGTTTCGCCCTTATTTGGGCTCATCAGGCGTACACCCTCCACTGCTCCCCTTGCGGGGATCAAACCTTGGACGTCAGCATCAGAGATGAAGTCCATTTACGCTGCTCCACGGCGTGTAGTTCGTTTATTTGACAGCCTGTAGATTGGAGTAATCTCATTCATAGCTTCCATGTTCTGAGTCCCGATCTGATTGGGGGCTCAGAACACGGATGCTATGAATATATATATATATATATATATATATATATATATATATATATATATATATATATATATATATATATATATATATATATATATATATATATATATATATACATACAGTCAAATTATCGTCACCCCTGGAATTTTCCCAGAAAATGCACCATTTCTCCCAGAAAATTGTTGCAATTACAAATGTTTTGGTATACACATGTTTATTTCCTTTATGTGCATTGGAACAACACAAAAAAACAAAGAAAAAAAGGCAAATCTGACATAATTTCACACCAAACTCGAAAACCGGGCTGGGCAAAATTATTGGCACCCTCAACTTAATATTTGGTTGCACGCCCTTTGGAAAAAATAACTGAAATCAAGCGCTTCCTATAACCATCAACAAGCTTGTTACACCTCTCAACTGGAATTTCCGACCACTCTTCTTTTGCAAACTGCTCAAGGTCTCTCAGATTTGAAGGGCGCCTTCTCCCAACAGCAATTTTGAGATCTCTCCATAAGTGTTCAATCGGATTTAGATCTGGACTCATTGCTGGCCACTTCAGAACTCTCCAGCACTTTGTCTTCAACCAATTCTCGGTGCTTTTAGAGGTATGTTTGGGGTCATTGTCCTGCTGGAACACCCTTGACCTCTGACGCAGACCCAGCTTCCTGACACTGGGCCCTACATTGCACCCAAATACCTTTTGGTAGTCTTCAGATTTCATGATGCCTTACACACAGTCAAGGCATCCAGTGCCAGAGGCAGCAAAACATCCCCTAAACATCTTAGAACCTCCACCATGTTTGACAGCAGGTACTGTGTTCTTTTCTTCCTAGGCCTCATTGCATTTTCTGTAAACAGTAGAATGATGAGCTTTACCAAAAAGCTCTACCTTGGTCTCATCTGTCCACAAGACGTTCACCCAGAAGGATTTTGGCTTCCTCAAGTACATTTTGGCAAACTCCAGTCTGGCTTTTTATGTTTCTGTGTCAGCAGTGGGGTCCCCCTGGCTCTCCTGCCATAGCATTTCATTTCGTTCAGATGTCGACGGATAGTTCGAGCTGACACTGTTGCATCCTGAGTCTGCAGAACAGCTTGAATATGATTTGGAGTTGATTGAGGCTGTTTATCCACCATTCAGACTATCCTTCATTGCAGTCCTTTATCAATTTTTCTCTTCCGTCCATGTGCAGGGAGATTAGCTACAGTGCCATGTGTTGTGAACTTCTTGATTATGTTGCGCACAGTGGACAAAGGAACACAAAGATCTCTGGTGATGGACTTGTAGCCTTGAGATTGTTGATATTTTTCCACAATTGTTGTTCTCAAGTCCTCAGACAATTCTCTGCTCTTCTTTCTGTTCTCCATGCTTAGTGTGGCACACTCAGACACACAACAGAAAGGTTGAGTCAACTTTTCTCCATTTTAACTGGCTTCAGGTGTGATTACTATATTGCCAGCACCTGTTCCTTGCCACAGGTGAGTTCAAATGAGCATCACATGCTTGACATAAAACAATTTACCCACAATTTTGAAAAGGCGCCAATAATTTTGTCCGGCCCATTTTTGGAGTTCTGTGTGACATGATGTCAGATTTGGCTTTTTTCTCTGTTTTTCTGTGTTGTTCCAATGCACATAAAGGAAATAAACGTGTATACCAAAACATTTGTAATTGCAACAATTTTCTGGGAGTAATGGTGCATTTTCTGGGAAAATTCCAAGGGTGCCGATAATTTCGGCCATGACTGTATAATATACAGTATATATATATATATATATATATATATATATATATATATATATATATATACTGTATACTGCACAACAAAATTAAAGGCACACTTTTTAATCAGAGTATAGCATCGATGAAACTACTGGGCTATTGATCTGGTCAATTAAGTAGCAGAGGAGCTTGTTAATCAGTTTCAGCTACTGCTACTTTGGTGTTAATGAATTTAACAACAGGTGCACTAGAGGGGCAACAATAAGATAGCATTGAAAACAGCAATGAATGGTTTAACAGGTGGAGGCCACTGACATTTTTCCCTCCTCATCTGTTGTTTCACTAGTTTTGCATTTGGCTATGGTCAGTGTCACTACCGGTAGCATGAGGTGATACCTGGACCCTATAGAGGTTGCACAGGTACTCCAGCTTCTTCACATCAATACATGCCATTGCCAGAAGGTTTGCTGTGTCTCCTAGCACAGTCTCACAGGCATGGACGAGATTCCAGGAGACAGGCAGTTACTCTAGCAGAGCTGGACTGGGCCGTAGAACAACAACAATAACAACAACAACATTTATTTATATAGCACATTTTCATACAAACAGTAGCTCAAAGTGCTTTACATAATAAAGAATAGAAAAATAAAAGACACAATAAGAAAACAAAATAAGTCAACATTAATTAACATAGAATAAGTAAGGTCCAATGGCCAGGGGGACAGAAAAAACAAAACAAAAACTCCAGACGGCTGGAGAAAAAAATAAAATCTGTAGGGATTCCAGACCATGAGACCGCCCAGTCCCCTCTGGGCATTCTACCTAACATAAATGAAACAGTCCTCTTTGGATTTAGGGTTCTCACAGAAGGGCTTGATGATGATGGTCACGTAGACTTCTGCCTTTTAATCCATCCATCATTGTTGGAGCATCATGAAGCTTTGAGTAGGTGGAGGTGGCGAGGGCCACCACCACAAAGAAACCGGAAAAAGAAACAGAAGAGAGAGTGGGGTCAGTACGGATTTTAGAGCCGCCATGAATAGTTATTATGAAGAATTGAACATACAGAGTATCAGGATTAAGTTAAATTAAGTTAAATTGAAGTTATAAAAAGGCCATGTTAAAGTAATATGTTTTCAGCAGTGTTTTAAAGTGCTCTACTGTATTAGCCTGGCAAATTCCTATTGGCAGGCTATTCCAGATTTTAGGTGCATAGCAGCAGAAGGCCGCCTCACCACTTCTTTTAATCTTTGTTCTTGGAATTCTAAAGAGATACTCATTTGAGGATCTAAGGTTACAATTTGGAATATAAGGTGTCAGACATTCCGATATATAAGATGGGGCGAGATTATTTAAGGCTTTATAAAGCATAAGCAGAATTTTAAAGTCAATCCTGAATGACACAGGTAACCAGTGTAGTGACATTAAAACTGGAGAAATGTGTTCGGATTTTCTATTCCTAGTTAGGATTCTAGCAGCTGCATTCTGCACTAGTTGCAAACAATTTATGTCTTTTTTGGGTAGTCCTGAGAGGAGTGCGTTACAGTAATCTAGTCGACTGAAAACAAATGCGTGAACTAATTTCTCAGCATCTTTCAAAGATATAAGAGGTCTAGCTTTTGCTTTGTTTCTTAGGTGAAAAAATGCTGTCCTAGTGATCTGATTAATATGCGATTTAAAATTCAGATTACAGTCAACAATTACCCCTAAGCTTTTTACCTCCGTCTTGACTTTTAATTCTAATGTATCCAGTTTATTTCTAATAGACAGTAATTAGAAGGTCCGTAACACATCAGCAGGACCGGTATCTGCTACTTTGGGCAAGAAGGAACAGGATAAGCACTGCCAGAGCCATGCAAAATGACCTCCAGCAGACCAAACAATCAGAAACAGACTGCACGAGGGTGGCCTGAGGGCCTCACGTCCTCTTGTGAGCCCTGTGCTCACTGCCGGACACCTTGGAGCTCAATTGGCATTTGCCATAGAATACCAGAACTGGCAGGTCCACCACTGGCACCCTGTGCTTTTCACAGATGAGCGCAGGTTCACCCTGAACACATGTGACAGACGTGAAAAGGTCTGGAGAAGCCATGGAGAACGTTATGCTGCCGGTAACATTGTTCAACATGATGGTTTGGTGGTGGGTCAGTGATGGTCTGGGGAGGCATATCCATGGAGGGGCGCACAGACCTCTACAGGCTAGACAATGGCATCTTGACTGCCATTAGGTATTGGGATGAAATCCTTGGACCCATTGTCAGAGCTTATGCTGGTACAGTGTGTCCTGAGTTCTTTCTTGTGCACGACATGTGGCAAGAGTATGCAGGCAGTTCCTGGAGGATGAAGGAATTGATACCATTGACTGCCCAACATGTTAGCCTGTCCTAAATCCAATAGAACACCTCTCGAACATTATGTTTCAGCCCATCCGACACCATCAGGTTGCAACTCAGACTGCCCAGGACCTCGGTGATGCACTGGTCCAGATCTGGGAGGAGATCCCCCAGAACACTATCCGTCATGTCAACAGAAGCATGCCCCCTTCCCCTGATGGTGTCAGGCATGCATACAAGCATGTGGGGACCATACATACTACTGAGTATGATTTGGAGTTGCTGCAATGAAATTTTGGCAAAATGGACTAGCCCACCACATCATTTTTTCACTTAGATTTTCAGGGTGTCTTTGAATTCAGCCCTCTGTAGGGTGATGAGTTTCATTTCCATCAAATGATGTAATAGCCTTTCATTCCTAACACATTACCCAGTCCATATCAGTACAGATATCCAGCAGGATTTTTTTCCCTTTGAGATGTGATGTGTTTTCAAAGTGTTCCTTTAATTATTTTGAGCAGTATATATATATATATATATATATATATATATATATATATATATATATATATATATATATATATATATATATATATATATATACTGTATATATACACAGTATATATACAGTGCATCCAGAAACTATTCATAGCGGATCACTTTTTCCACATTTTGTTATGTTACAGCCTTATTCCAAAATGGATTAAATTCATTTTTTTCCTCAGAATTCTACACACAACACCCCATAATGACAACATGAAAAAAGTTTACTTGAGGTTTTTGCAAATTTATTAAAAATAAAAAAACTGAGAAATCACATGTACATAAGTATTCACAGCCTTTGTCCAATACTTTGTCTATGCACCTTTGGCAGCAATTACAGCCTCAAGTCTTTTTGAATATGATGTTACAAGCTTGGCACACCTACCCTTGGCCAGTTACGCCAATTCTTCTTTGCAGCACCTCTCAAGCTCCATCAGGTTGGATGGGAAGCGTCGGTGCACAGCCATTTTAAGATCTCTCCAGAGATGTTCAATCGGATTCAAGTCTGGGCTCTGGCTGGGCCACTCAAGGACATTCACAAAGTTGTCCTGAAGTCACTCCTTTGATATCTTGGCTGTGTGCTTAGGGTCGTTGTCCTGCTGAAAGATGAACCTTCGCCCCAGTCTGAGGTCAAGAGCGCTCTGCTTTATCCTGACTAGTCTCCCAGTTCCTGCCACTGAAAAACATCCCCACAGCATGATGCTGCCACCACCATGCTTCACTGTAGGGATGGTATTGGCCTGGTAATGAGCAGTGGCCTGGTTTCCTCCAAATGTGACGCCTGGCATTTACACCAAAGCGTTCAATCTTTGTCTCATCAGACCAGACAATTTTGTTTCTCATTGTCTGAGAGTCCTTCAGGTGCCTTTTGGCAAACTCCAGGCGGTCTGCCATGTGCCTTTTACTAAGGAGTGGCTTCCGTCTGGCCACTCTACCATACAGGCCTGATTGGTGGATTGCTGCGGAGATGGTTGTCCTTCTGGAAGGTTCTCCTCTCTCCACAGAGGACCTCTGGAGCTCTGACAGAGTGAACATCGGGTTCTTGGTCACCTCTCTGACTAAGGCCCTTCTCCCCCAATCACTCAGTTTAGATGGCTGGCCAGCTCTAGGAAGAGTCCTGGTAGTTTTGAACTTCTTCCACTTACGGATGATGGAGGCCACTGTGCTCATTGGGACCTTCAAAGTAGCAGAAATTTTTCTGTAACCTTCCCCAGATTTGTACCTCAAGACAATCCTGTCTCGGAGGTCTACAAACAATTCCTTTGACTTCATGCTTGGTTTGTGCTCTGACATGAACTGTCAACTGTGGGACCTTATATAGACAGGTGTGTGCCTTTCCAAATCCTGTCCAATCAACTGAATTTACCACAGGTGGACTCCAGTTAAGCTGCAGAAACATCTCAAGGATGATCAGGGGAAACAGGATGCACCTGAGCCCAAATTTGAGCTTCATGGCAAAGGCTGCAAATACTTATGTACATGTACTTTCTCAATTTTTTTATTTTTAATAAATTTGCAAAAATCTCAAGTAAACATTTTTCACATTGTCATTATGGGGTGTTGTGTGTAGAATTCTGAGGAAAAAAATGAATTTAATCAATTTTGGAATAAGGCTGTAACATACCAAAATGTGAAAAAAGTGATGCGCTGTGAATACTTTCCGGATGCACTGTAAGGTGGGTAAAACTGTCTTTTGTATTGTTTCCTCTGTTGAACCCTTATTCAACATTATTATATTATGTTATACCCTTATTATACCCTAAATACAAAGAGTACTGTTTTTAGGTAGAATGCTCAGAGGGGGCTGGGCGGTCCCGTGGTCTGGAACCCCTGCAGATTTTTCTTTCTCTCCAGTCATCTTGAGTTTTTTTTTTTTGTGTCCACCCTGATCATCGTACCTTACTCTTATTCTGTGTTAATTAATGTTGTTCTTACTTTGTCTTTTTTTTCTTTTTTCTTCATCATGTAAAGCACTTTGAGCTACATTATTTGTATGAAAATGTGCTATATAAATAAATGTTGTTGTTGTTGTTATTCGTAATGATACTTTTGAAACTCCATTAACTGTATGCTTGGTTAGATTAACAGTAATATACATGTACAATTTAATGAACATCCTCTCATCTGTTCTGGAGTAATGTATGGTGCATTTGTGTGACAGCAGCAGTCCTACACCATCGTTAACATCAACGGGACTGAAGTGGAGAGGGTTATCAGCTTCAAATATCTGGGCATTCACATCACCCAGGATTTGGCACAACCCAGCTTCTAATTTACGAAACCCTGAACTGGGCCAAAAAGGCAGTGTCTTTACCATCTGAGAGACCTGAGCAAGTTTTGGGTCTCTTGTGTGATCCTAAGGTCTTTTTATTTTGGTTCTGTAAGAAGTGTCTTGACTCAGAACATCACCTCCTGGTTTGGGAACACCGGATATTAAAGAGCTATAGAGAGTTATCCGGGTGGCGGAATGCTGCACCAGATCTGATCCACTGTCTCTGCAGGACCAGAGCTACTAGGATCATCAGAGACTCTTCTCACCTCAGTAAGTGTTCAACCTGCTAAAATCAGGCAAACGCTTTAGGAGTATGATTGCTAAAACATAGAGGCCATAGGCCTTCTTAACCTGGACGTGCCATCACAATTCTTCATTCTAACATAAACTGAACTCCACCTTACTTTATTTCAGCTGCTGCCATGTCATTTAAGTCTATTTACATTAACCAGCAAATTAGCACACTGCACTTACAGGTGCCAGTCATAAAATTAGAATATCATGACAAAGTTGATTTATTTCAGTAATTCAATTCAAAAAGTGAAACTTGTATATTAGATTCATTCATTACACACAGACTGATGTATTTCAATGTTTATTTCTTTTAATTTTGATGATTATAACTGACAACTAATGAAAGTCCCAAATTCAGTTTCTCGGAAAATTAGAATATCAATTAAGACCAATGCAAAAAAAGGATTTTTAGAAATGTTGGCCAACTGAATGGTATGAACATGAAAAGTATGAGCATGTACAGCACTCAATATTTAGTTGGGGCTCCTTTGGCCTGGATTACTGCAGCAATGCGGCGTGGCATGGAGTCGATCAGTCTGTGGCACTGCTCAGGTGTTATGAGAGCCCATGTTGCTCTGATAGTGGCCTTCAGCTCTTCTGAATTGTTGGGTCTGGCGTATTGCATCTTCTTCTTCACAATACACAAGGTCAGGCGAGTTTGCTGGCCAATCAAGAACAGGGATACCATGGTCCTTAAACCAGGTACTGGTAGTTTTGGCACTTTGTGCAGCTGCCAGGTCCTGTTGGAAAATGAAATCTGCATCTCCATAAAGTTCATCAGCTGCAAGAAGCATGAAGTGCTCTAAAACTTCCTGGTAGACGGCTGCGTTGACCTTGGACCTCAGAAAACACAATGGACCAACACCAGCAGATGACATGGCACCCCAAACCATCACTGACTGTGGAAACTTTACCCTGGACCTCAAGCAACGTGGATTCTGTGCCTTTCCTCTCTTCCTCCAGACTCTGGGACCTTGATTTCCAAAGGAAATGCAAAACTTACTTTCATCAGAGAACATAACTTTGAACCACTCAGAAGCAGTCCAGTCGAGACACTTCTGACACTGTCTCTTGTTCCAAGTGGCTTGACACAAGGAATGTGACAGCTGAAACCCATGTCTTGCATACGTCTGTGCATGGTGGTTCTTGAAGCACTGACTCCAGCTGCAGTCCACTCTTTGTGAATCTCCCCCACAGTTTTGAATGGGTTTTGTTTCACAATCCTCTCCAGGGTGCGATTATCCCTATTGCTTGTACACTTTTTTCTACCACATCTTGTCCTTCCCTTCGCCTCTCTATTAATGTGCTTGGACACAGAGCTCTGTGAACAGCCAGCCTCTTTAGCAATGACCTTTTGTGTCTTGCCCTCCTTGTGCAAGGTGTCAATGGTCGTCTTTTGGACAACTGTCAAGTCAGCAGTCTTCCCCATGATTGTGTAGCCTACACAACTAGACTGAGAGACCATTTAAAGGCTTTTGCAGGTGTTTTGAGTTAATTAGCTGATTAGAGTGTGGCACCAGGTGTCTTCAATATTGAACCTTTTCACAATATTCTAATTTTCCGAGATACTGAATTTGGGACTTTCATTAGTTGTCAGTTATAATCATCAAAATTAAAAGAAATAAACATTTGAAATACATCAGTCTGTGTGTAATGAATGAATCTAATATATAAGTTTCACTTTTTGAATGGAATTACTGAAATAAATCAACTTTGTCATGATATTCTAATTTTATGACCGGCACCTGTATAGTACATAAATATTCTATTCTATTACATTGGCACATTGCTTAGCTCTTGATTATAATTATAATGCTTATTTTTAATATGTTTTTTTCTTTTTTATATATTGTTAATAATAATTCTTTACATTTATATAGTGCTTTTCTTACAAATACATGATTTCCTTATTACCTTAGTGATATTTGTATTGTATTATTTGCATTTATTTTATTGAACAGTCTCATGTCCCATTCACGGCATATTTCGCTATATGTTGCACTTGTATAACTATTGTGAGACGCTAGGGGTCACTGTTACCTCTTTCAACCCAACAGACAGACACACTGAAAACAGGGTAAAATCACCAATAAGGTTTTTAATTATTTTTCTTCTGGTTGATGTGCCCTGAAACACCTCCGCCACCATATGTAGGCAATTTCAATAATAAATGCAATAACCCAACACAAATCTCTTCTTCACTCCTCCCAGCAAGCTGTGTCCTCTACCTCCCAACTCCGGCTCACTTGCTGGGTCTCCAGAAGTCCTTTATATAGTCTTTGACCTGGAAGTGCTTTGGTTTTGCCGTCCATGAGACATTCCTGCACTTCCGGGGCAGCTGGTGTGACAGATAGGGGGCGCTATCGCTCCCGTGAACCCCTGTCCACAACTCCAGACACCAGGTAAAAGTCCAATAGTTGACTTTATTAAATCTCCACAGTGCACAAAGCACCCTCTCCTCCACTATACTCATACAAATGACCAAATACAATAACAATAAATCAATCCTCCACTCCCAGACGTGTTGCCACCCTTCCACCCAGCTCAGCTCCCTGTCTGGGAGCTCCCACAGTCCTTTTAAATACCCTGACCCGGAAGTGTTCCAGTCCCCAGTCCATGTGACTCTCAATCACTTCCGGGTCAGGTACAAGTCCTTTCTTTTCACCCCAGAAGCACGTCGCTCTTCCTCTGACGCACTTCCGGGTTATAGGGCACGAAGAAGTCTTCGGTCCTCCCTGCAGCTCCCTCTTGTGGCCCCTGTGGTATCCAGCAGGGTCTTGTATAAAAACTACATGTCCCATGACTCCCTGCTGGTCTTCGGGGCACTTCCATACTGCAGGGAGGGCTCCATCTGGTGGCCTGGGAGTATTGCCCGGGATGACAAGCCAGCCATATATCACAGTACTCCTCCCCCAGTGGAAAACCAAGGTTTTGCACGTCTTGTCACACGGGACATCTTCCCCTAAGGAGATCATAAGGCCGAGCTGATACAGCTGACACTCCCGTGTAAACCTAGGAAGAATAATATAAGAATGACTATTTTGCACCCTTGTCTTCCTAGAACAACCTCTCCATTAATGGGCCCGGCCTGCGGCATTCATAGCACAGCTGCGGTCCCCTTGGTAGTCTCTCTCTGTGGGACTTGAAGCACCTGGGTACTTCTGGCGCTGCCCCCTTCTCCGCTGAGGAGAATTCCCCGGCTGCCTTTTAGCTCTTATGGCCCTTTTCCGACTTGTCAGGAGACCCTTTTACTTTCTGCACCCTTTTATTTTTACAAATGACCGGTGGCAGTGTCTTTAGGACTGCCTTGCTCCGGGAGCCAGCACTATCCAGCTGCCCCGGCTCGATCGATCCTTCCCCTGACCGGTCTGTCATCGTTCCGACCTCACTTGTAGGGTACGCCGTGTATTGGCACCCGCTATTCATTAGAAGCGGGCCCGGATTACACTGCATCCCTATTATTTTCTTTACAGTACCGGCTTGACTCCCCTGTACCGCCGCATTCTTCATCGCAGGAGGCTCCCCACCAAATAGCTACACGTAGGCCCTCACCTTCTCCAACGGATCTCTGGCTGCTGCTCCCAACTCCTCAACGATCTTCTCAATGTTATTCAATACCTGCAAAAAACTACTTATGGGCTCGATTAAATGTTCGAGTCCCCTCAAGTCGATACTATTATTAACTTTGGTCGGCAGAAGACTCACTTCCCTGTTCATCTAACCTGCTGACCGGGAGCCAATGAGCACGTCCGCTTCTGGCAAGTGCTCTGGAGTGTCTCGTGGAGGCTTCTGGGAATTGGAGTTCTTTGAGAGTCGGGTTGCCTCTTTCGGCGGGCTGTGGTCTGTCTTATTTAATTTAATAACATCCCGACTAGCCATTTCCCGACCCTCCTTACCTTTTTGTGGGGTGAGCAGTACTTCGCTCGCCTCCCCCTTCCACTTCTGTAAGTCCAAGTCCGTTGTTTTGGAATTGTGGGCGCAAACAGTGGGATGCGGACTTCCCCCTTCCAAGCAAGCACCGGGTTTGTTGTCTTGTCCCTCTTCGGCCGCCGACATGCGGAAGTTGAGTTCCATGCTCTCTGGCTCAAACCGGAGCATGCCATCGTCGATGGGGCAGTCTCCCTTTTCCCACGGAGCCTCCAGGGGATCATCTCCGAGGTACATGCACGGGACAAAGTGAGTTACTACAAACAGATTGTCTATAACGTTCCCGACACGTACCTCAGAGCGATCGCTGGTCCTTGGGGTTTTCTCCGGACTTGAAAGGCCGTGCCTTAACTCATCCCGAGCGTCGTCCATTGCACACAGGGCACTCCTGCTGGTGATATTGCTCTGTTTGGCCTTCTTCTTTCCCATATCGGACTTGGTGAAGGTAGGTTCTGGCGTTGTTGTGGTGGGTCTGAATGCCGGCTTCTCGGGGTTCTCTGCCCACAGAAATTTTAAATACAGGTCCTCCTCAATAGACGCTGGAGTATCCTACCAGCTACGCCACTGTGACAGATAGGAGGCGCTATCGCTCCCTTGAACCCCTGTCCACGACTCCAGACACCAGGTAAAAGTCCAATAGTTGACTTTATTAAATCTCCACAGTGCACAAAGCACCCTCTCCTCCAGTATACTCATACAAATAACCAAATACAATAACAATAAATCAATCCTCCACTCCCAGACGCGTTGCCACCCTTCCACCCAGCTCAGCCTGCCGTCTGGGAGCTCCCACATTCCTTTTAAATACCCTGACCCGGAAGCGTTCCAATCCCCAGTCCATGTGACTCTCAATCACTTCCGGGTCAGGTACAAGTCCTTTCGTTTCACCCCGGAAGCATGTCGCTCTTCCTCTGACGCACATCCGGGTTATAGGGCAAGAAGAAGTCTTCGTCCTCCCTGCAGCTCCCTCTTGCGGCCCCTGTGGTATCCAGCAGGGTCTTGTATAAAAACTACATGTCCCATGACTCCCTGCTGGTCTTCGGGGCACCTCCATACTGCAGGGAGGGCTCCATCTGGCGGCCTGGGGGTATTGGCCGGGATGACAAGCCGGTCATATATCACACTGGAGAAGTTGAGTTTTCTGTCAGCCCGGAAGTACCGTGACTCAATAGTACTTCTGGGCTATGGAAAAGATACAAGTCTCCAAGTCCTCCTGCAGCATCTCCTGGTGGCACCCACGGCACCCAGCAGGGCTGAGAAGCCAAACTCCAAATCCCATGTTGCCCTGCGGGAACCTGGTGTACCGCTATGCTGCAGAGACATCGCCATCTGGCGTCTTGGGGGAGGCAGTGTCCCTCAGTAGCTGCTTTTCCCCATCTTTCTCCTCTTTGGGTGTCCTGACTGGGTTGAGCAGCCGGCCGTCTGCCACACTATGTATGCAACAAATAAAGAATCAATCAATCAAAAAAAAAAAAAAGTCCTGCCTTTATGACTCTCCAGTGAGATGATTCAAACTCCATAAAGCGTATGTTTGAAACTGCATGAACAAGAATTTAAATACACCGTTTTGTAAAAGCAGACATAGCAGTTTCTGAGTGATGGGTGACCAAACCTAAAAAATATTCCAATTTCATTAGCTGAGGCTAAACTGTTTTTAACATGATAACACCGTTTTGGTTTTGTGCCTCGAAAATGTATTTCTCTCTATAAAACATCTGAAAAACTTGTAGAATTTAGATTTGAAGTTGATTTGAATGGCATGCAAAATTTCATGAAATTCACCTCATCTATTTTAGAGTGATGCAACCCAAACCATAACCCTCATTCCAGGTGAAATATCAGAAATGCCATGGAGCCTGAATTTTAAGTTGGTTTAGTTTTATTGTAAAGTTAAATAAGATTGACTCAGCCATTTTGGAATAATGCACACTTTTTACATTGCTTCACCCCACTTTACCACACTTTACAACCCTGCATCCTCCCTCGCCCAAACCAATGAAATTTTTGAACTTACATTCAAAATGTCATGAAAATCTGAAAACAAACAGACAAGAGGGCAGAGTGATGGATCTGAGGCTAAGGATCTGTGCTGGTATCCCGAAGGTTGCTGCTTCGAATCCCCGTCACTGCCAAAAAGAGATCCTACTCTGCTGGCCCCTTGTGCAAGGTCCTTAACCCTCAATTGCACCAGGGGCGCTGTACAATGGCTGAGCCTGCCTCTGACCCCAAGGGGTATGTGAAAACTAACAAATTCCTAATACAAGAAATTATATAAGGCAAAATAAAGAACAAAAAAAAAAAGATGTGACCTGAGGGGTCTTAAATGTGTAAAAGAGATAAATAACAGCAAATGAAGCCAAAAACATTCAAAAGACAGACAGTTGATCTTGATATTACAGTTTTATTTATATGCCTTTGACGCTTTGTTTTGCTGTCATAAAATCAGAGACATGTAATATGTAGGAGCATGCTGAATGAGAAGAAGAGGTAAAATAAAAAGAGTACAACTTTAAGATACTTGAATATGCAAATGAATATTGACTGTCCTTTTTCATTTTTTTTCTCTTGAAAATGTCATATTTATTGATGGCAAATTTAGTGATTTATTTCACATGCTTTGCTTTTGAGTACTTTATTATTCGTCGGGACAGACTGCCATCAATGATGGCCTACTCGGGTGATGTTTACAGGCCTGACTGAAACTACTTTGAAGAGATGATTGACTGTAAATTGGGGTACTTACCAAGAGTAAGCTAGTGAGGAATTGGAGTTAAATGGTATCATTATCCTGTCTACAAAAACAAAAGACAAAAGACTATGGGTGCAGTAGTTTAAGAGAGCCAGCATTTTGTCAGTTGTCCTGTTCTTGGTCGTCGTAGTCTACGCACTAATGGCTTTAGCAGGCAGTACATAGTGGAGGTAGCTGCTTGATTAGTCACGTTAGCAGTTCGTCACGTCACTTTTTAACACCAGTTTGTCCTTTGTGACAGGAATGAGCCCATGTGGCACCCCTAGTTCTCACCAACCATTATTATTATTATTCTTTATTTAGCAGATGCCTTTTTCACAAGGTGACTTACAAAATGAAAACCATAATACATACAATTTGAGTTCTTACAAACACTGCATACATCAAAAATGAAGAAAAACACTAGCTTTGTTATTTAAAATAAATCTATGGAAGGGATGAATAGTATTAGAACACAATGTCCAACTCAGGCTGTCTATCTGGTTTGGTGTCTGGTACACTTGATAACCAAAGCCACACTGGGCACTCTCTTATCTTTTATCTTTCTACTTCACTTTTTTTTGTCTTTTTCTCTGCAGACCCTAAGCTCTGTTTGTATTCTGCTACTCGGACCTTTCCTCAGACAGCCTCCATACTACCAGCATTAAAGAGGTAGCATAGTCCAAATCCTTATCATCCAAGACCTAGACTGCCACAGAATTTGATTGAGATTCTCAATATTTAAAAGGTAACATGACACAAGTTTCCTGATTTGGGGATCATGTCAGTCAGTCATCATCCAACCAGCTATGGCCTAACACAGGGTCATGGGGGTCTGCTGGAGCCAATCCCAGCCAGCACAGGGCACAAGGCAGGAACAAACCTCAGGCAGGGCCACCAGTCCTCCACAGGGCACACACACTGGTCAATTTAGGATCGCCAATGTACCTAACTTGCATGTCTTTGAACTGTGGGAGGAAACCAGAGCACCCCAGAGGAAACCCTCACAGACACGGGGAGAACATGCAAAACTCCACGCAGGGAGAACCCGGGAAGCGAACCCAGCTCTCCTAACTGTGAGGCAGCAGCACTGCCACTGCTCCACCATGCTGCCCCAGGGATCATGTGCCACTTCTTATTGTTCAGGAAGTGACGAGATACTTCATGCTAACCCTCCATGGCTTTATGCTGTCACTTTTTTCATGGTCAGGCATCCCTGTTAAATGATGGGTCACATGCAGTGTTAGCTCCTCAGTGGAAGCCCAACTTACATCCAGGCACTGGCACCCCTTGCTTATTGCCCTTCTGGGACAATCAGCACAAATTACAGGGTGTTGCACTGCCCACCAGGCCCTGTGCCCCCACAATCACATGAGCAAAACCTGATGGATGGAAGAAAAGAGAATATTCAATCATTAAAAAACACTTTTTCTCATGTGTTGTGAAAGAATTCTGTCAAAAACAAAGAAAATTAAGGAATACCCATTGTGCAAAAAAATAAATCAATTAAAAAATTGAATTTATGAAGTGTATAGTCACATGAAAAAGTACAGCGATATATTTGGCATTTGGTATTTGGTACATGTAAATGAGTCATTAAAGCTTACATTTCCATTTATTTGCTTGGCAGATGGTTTTACCCAAAGCGACTTTCGAAAGAGGTAAACATAATCGAGTGACATTAGGCTAAGGCCTGTTTGTTCAGCAACTGTAGTTGATTGCTACAAGTGAAAAAGATGTAATAACTAAATATACAATCATGGATTACAATCAGTCTAACAACAAATTAAAGAGCAATATAATATATCGGGCGGCACGGTGGCGCAGTGGTAGTGCTGCTGCCTCGCAGTTAGGAGACCCGGGTTCGCTTCCTGGGTCCTCCCTGCGTGGAGTTTGCATGTTCTCCCCGTGTCTGCGTGGGTTTCCTCCGGGCGCTCCGGTTTCCTCCCACAATCCAAAGACATGCAGGTTAGGTGGATTGGAGATTCTACATTGGCCTTGGTGTGTGGGTGTGTTTGTGTGTGTCCTGCGGTGGGTTGGCACCCTGCCCAGGATTGGTTCCTGCCTTGTGCCCTGTGTTGGCTGGGATTGGCTCCAGCAGACCCCCGTGACCCTGTATTCGGATTCAGCGGGTTAGAAAATGGATGGATGGATATAATATATCACAGAGCTTTTTTTTTATCAATTAGACAGATATTCACAGAACAGATGGGTCTTCAGTTGTAGTTGGGCAGCCAGTTCCATAACATAGGAAATACACAGGAAAAGAGTTTGGATCAAAACTTGATACTATGCAGAGGTGGCACTCACTAGGTGCTGTTCACTGGCCAACCTGAGTGGGTGAGAAGGAGCATTGGACTTCACCAGGGTCTCCATATGCTCAGGTACCTGGCATTAAACTAAATTGAACAATTTATAATTGGATGGCTATTTTCTTTATAGATTTCATATTTTTTGTTCAAAGGTAGCTATCTTGCCTTTAATTGCTGCAGATTGTATTATGAAATGGTCCTATTTTAAAAATTCGTTTTTATTTAACAATGGGACTTCCTCTAAAGGGACATGTCTAATTGTCCATTCTAATGCCAGCGCTTTGTGCCGTGTTTCATGATGGCTACGTCACTTGTCAATCAATCCCGACGAAGTTGAACCTTTTCCTGTTGGTTACTTATTTACTGTTGATAACGGTTTCCAGGTTGTAGACGGTAGACTGCCAAAAATCTCTAGTGCTACTTTTCTTACGTTTAAATTAGAAAAAAACATAGAGGAAGAAACGAACTAAGATAGTTATCCAGCCATTTTTCTACGCCGCTTATCCAGGGCAGGATTGCTGGCCTGCTGGAGCGACTCCCAGAAATTGTTGGGTGTAAGGAAAGAACAACACCCAGACAGGGCGCCAGACGAACTATACTTTTATCATGCTGAAATTGTACCCATGGCAGGTGCAGACAAACCATAAAAAAATGATTGTATTTTTTAGAATGCAACGGTTCTGATAACATATTTACATCAAATGCCATGTCAGGTACGGTAAATAATGTATACAATAAATTTACAATATGAATTGTGACATTAACACATTTAAAACTTTGAAATTACGATAAAGCACACAAATATCGTGTGTATACACTATTGCAATTATTACAAAACAAACCTTTTTAATTGAACGAGTTAGAAAATGTGCACATATAGCGGGACATTCCTGTGCAAACAGAGTACGTGTAAGTAGCGAACTTCAGTCTCGAATTTGAAAGCTGGAGCATTTTCTGTTATTTATTTGCACCATCAAGGAGACAGGCAGCGCGTTTTTATGTTTTTGTAACAGGTGTAACTAGCTTTGTACTTTTCCTTTCGCACACTTTACTTCATTCTGAAACCACCGCAGGAAAAGTGTCCCTTACACCTTTCTCATCTTTGATCTGAAATAAAAAGCAGTGCCATTCGCCTTCTTCTTCTTCTTGCTTGCTGTTTGGCTCGTGTCACTCATTGTATCCTGCATGTCCTCAATGTGTCATGTTATTGGAATACCGAAAAGTCCTGATGCGTGCGAACGAGAAGCCTCCCAGTGAACAGTGAACTGCCGCTTTGGTTTTCAGTTCGAAGATTCAATGCAATACAGTTAGCAGACAGTTCTTCCGATCAATAAGCTTACACATGAAATGAAGGCCATCCTTCCCCACTAGGGAGAAACACCGTTTGAATGACTTGAACGACTCGCACCGTCAGCCTCAGCTGACAGGTGCACAAAACATCTGCTGGTGTGCCACTGTGCCTTTTCTACAGGTGAATCGATAGATCACAAAGGATAAAAAGAAACTCACAGTAAGTGTGTTTCTTTATTTCAGCATCCCCTTTGCATGAGCAACTCCTGGGCTGGGTTTGCAATTCAGCAATTCTGCCCTAGACGTGCGACAAGCTACAGAATGATAAGCGATTCCCTATTCCCTTTACTCTGTGGACGCACATGCTAACTCCAAAAGAAGCAGATACAGACTGGCGCATGCTTGCTAACTTTTGTTGCGTCTGCTACGCCAAGTTTTCGCTGTTTCGTTAATACTGTCTTACGTAGGAATGGGCAAAGGCTGCAAACTATGGCTGCAAAGGTTCCCTACGTAAGCCCCCTTTAACGAGTGCGGCCGGAGCGGATGCAGGGCGGGTCTTTCACATCATTTGCGGCAGCAGGAAAGTTGAAAATGGACAGTCGGAGCGTGATAAAAGATATCTGTCGTGTTGTAATTGTGACTGTATTATAGATCATAGTTGTAGTGATTGTGAAGCATACGATGGTGATAATATTGATTAAACAGTACACTTTGATGCCATTTATGAATGAATGTGTGTGGTTAAAAAAAAAACTGAGCCGTGGGCAACTTTCAAAGCTGTTGTTCACTGATCTCCAGGGCCAAAGGTAGATGTATCAGGCGCAGATAATCCCTTACAAAATTTTAATCTTTTCATAAGCTACATTTAACGAAGACTGTTCTGAAGAGGACTTTACAGAAATCAGCCCTACGCATTAAAACTAAGTTTCAGGGGGCTCATTTGAAGAGTAGTATTAATAGTAGTTATAGGTGGGCAAGTACATAAAGTAGGCAGACAGGGGTGGAATTTCTGAATTTATACTTTCTTGGTGCTCTTTGTATTGACTTGCTAACTGTCTTGTGTCCAATGCTGTTGGTCTTCCATGAACACGAATTAGATTAATCAGATATGAAAATGTATTGTTACTTCAAGAGCTTATCACCTTCTTTATGTGCTTTACATTGTTAATATTATACTTAAGACTGATCTCTTAGCCTTCATTCTGATTTTGGGAACCATGTGAGAGAACCTCCATTATCCAAAATGGTTTCACAAATGAATTAACTAACAGAAAGAGATTAGATTAACTGTCCAAATTGTTGAAAAATTTTTTTTTCGGTGGCACAATAATTAGTGTTAATGCCTCAAAACTCCAACATCTTATGTTTGACTTCCAGTCTGGTCACTACTTGTGTAGAGTAGTGTTGGATTGGTACCAACTTTCAGACCTTCATAACGGTACGAAAATGGTTCCAAAGCAATAACGCTAACTCCAAAACCATCTGTCTTACACAATTCTCCCTCATGTGTTGCACAATCACTCATCTCCCTGGTGAACCACATCATCACACGGCACTACTCTCTGCTTTTTCTCTTCATAGCCATGAATTCCCGATCACATCCAAGCATGTGGTTTGGTTTTGTGAAGTCTATGAAACTAACATTTTTCCATAACTACAATAGTGAGTATCAAAGGAAGAGGGGTAAAATTGAACGTTTACTTCTGGTACCGAAAATCCTGAAATGGTACTGTATTATTGAGTTATCATTATGCTTTAATTTTACCTTGGTGCCTTTTTTTTATCGGACTGCCATTTTATAAAACCATTGTTATAATGCATTACTCAGTTGCTGAGAATTGTTCCAGAGGTCAATGAGCTTGACAACACTGGCACAATGCTTTAAAAAACCAGCACTGCATGCTTGATCCATCTGAGATTATAGATAGTGAATTTAAGTGCATTGGTATTATTTGAGAGATTTACAATCTCTTGTTTGCAATCTAATTATGATTATAAGTTTCTTTAGTGTTTTGGTTTATAATTCTAGGTTGTGCCAGTATTGACTTTCAGTAGGGTTAGGGTTATGTTCGATTTTCTGATCTTTTCTTGCCTGTTTCTTTTGTAACGGGGAAGTTTGGGTTAAAAAAACAGGAGACCAGGTGAGAGACCCACCTAGAAGGGTGGATAGGCTCTTGGCCACAGCAGGGGTAGATCCAGACTGAGAAGCAGAACTGACAAGGTAGTCTTCTCCGAAGTTCTATCTGTGCCATGCGCCAGTCCAAGTAACACTGAGGACATAAGAAAACATAACGTGTGGCTCAAATCTTGGTATAGGGTAGAACGGTATAGGTTTCCTTTTGGAGCAGATGAGACCCACTTCAGTGGGTCATATCTGAACAGAAAGGGACACCAGTTTGCTAGGCGGGCATATGAGTAAGTTTGTTGAGGATTGTTTAAACGAAGGTATTGGTGGGCAGGGAGTTTAGGACAGGCCAGGTTTTGAACTGTACATGAGGGAACAAACAATAGCATAAAAACAAAAATGCATAGCATTTAAATTAAAATTAAAATGAGTAACACATTACAAATGGTATGCCTTAATGCGGAAAGTATTAAAAATAAGACAACCTTGTTGGAGATGTATGTAGCAGAGCATAATTATGATATTATAGCAATAACAGAAACCTGGCTAAATACCAAAGATGGGGATGAGTAGAGATAAACATTTTTGGGAAGTATAGACAAAACAGAAAAGGAAATGGGGTTGCTGTTTATATCAAATAGAATTTAAGTCCTATTCAGTTGGATGATGAGCCCCATCTTAGTGAGGACATGTAGCTTTATCTGGAAAGCATTAGTGAAAGAGGTCTTATTTTAGGAGTGTGTTATACAGTAGATCATGCAATACAGCCAGTAATTTCAATGCACATCTTTTTACTAATATTAAAACTGCTAGTTTACAGGTGTATGTTATAGCCATTGGTAAACTTATCTGGGATAACCTTGCATATAGTGAAACACAAGAGTTTTTAGGAGTAATCGGTGACTGTTTTTTAACACAGTATGTTAAAGAACCAGTGTGGGCCTGTCTACATTTCTTATTTTGTAATATTTTGGGTAGAATTGAAGGTTTAGATGTGATTGAACCATTAGGATCAAGTGATCATAATATAATACAGTTCTCAGTGTTTTGGAAGAATGTGGATGCAATGTCTAAAACTGTTAAGTTTAACTTTGGTAGGGCAACTTTTGAGCAGATGCAGCATAGTCTAATGATGATAGACTGGGATAAGCTTTTAAGTGCTGAGACAGTCGAGGAACAGTGGAACAGGTTTAAAAGGGTTTTACACATAATCCATGGCAAGTACATACCGAAATGGAATTAACAGAAAATTTAAAAACACTCTGCAGTGGGTTAATAAAGAGTTAAAAAACAAGCTGCAAAGGAAAAAAACAGCTGTGTAAGATGTAAAAGACTAACAACTCCATTGTAAATCATAGGGCATATAAGAATATGAAGGCAACCATTACATGCCAAAGAGAAAAGCCAAAATAAACTAACTGAAAGGCTTAAATCTTTACAAACCTGCTTCTTTAACTAAATAACTAGGACTAGACAATCTAAAAAAATGGATAAGACACCATACTTGTACATTACAACATTAAAAAAGAAAACTGTACCTTTGAATATTTGTTCTGAAATGCTAAGATTAGTGCAACCAAAATAATTCCACCTGATTCACTATTTAATGGAACGCGTCAACAGACTTGACTTAAAAGTAGCTCACCTAAGTAATTATGTGGACCCAATCCCTAAGCTCCTTAGAAAGAAAGAAAGAAAGAAAGAAAGAAAGAAAGAAAGAAAGAAAGAAAATAAACAAAGAATAGTTGCAGGTGGGTGCAGTCTATCCCAGCAAAACTGGATACATGGCAGGAACCTACTGTGGAAGTGGAACTGGTCTTTTTCTGGGTCCCCTCTCACACACACACACACCAGTTTCCTGTCACCAATTAACCTAACACACACACGTCTTTGCAATTTGGAAGTAATGCTTTAGTACCTGGAAGAAAAAAAAAAAAACTCATGCCAACATGCGAAGAATGTACAAAGTTCACATAAACAGCAACTGGGTGTAAATTATAATCTAGGACACTATGTACAAGATGACAGCCCTGACAACTCCTAACACCCTTTACATTGAAACAAAGGTAAATAATTCTGTTTGTTTATTATTTAGCAAAGCAAAATTGTAGCACTTTGTAAAACCTGATATTCAGGCCCTTTACCTTATTATCTGTTAAAAAAACATAGAGAACCCGAGTAACTTTAAATAGCATTATCAAACATAGTTAATCCACTTTAAGGCCAAGGTCTATCTAGGCAGCATCAGGCAAAAGGTGTTACTTTGTTCACTTTTAAAATTAAATTAGCATTTTATATCTCTCTATTGTAAAAGAAAACCTTGAGACGAGACAAGACTATTGCCAAGAGATTTTTTTAAGTCCCGCCCTCCTCTGAACCATTTACGGTTAACGGCTCATGCTCACGGTCCTCTCACCTCTTATTCCTGTGAATGCTTTTGTCAGACATAGTTCCTGTGCTTTCAGCTCTTATAAATTTTTAAGTTTTCCTCACTTTAAGCTTCCAATAGAAGAAGACTTATTATGTCCAAATCTTATTGAAGAATTTCATCCCGAAGGGATATCAACAGAAGAAATGAGTACACGGGCATTCCTAGCACTGAGAAATGATGATATTAAATGAATTAACGTAAAAATTGTCGATCAGTTACATGGAAAATTGGTTAAATATGTAACTACTGTATAGACTATGCTGAAACAGTTGTTGGTGATGTTGCGGAAGATGAAAACATCAACTTACAATATCCCGTAGAATACCTACAACTGTTAACACCGTCCGGTCTTCCACTGACCAAATTACTGTTGAAAGAAGGATGTATTATAATGTTATTGCATAATTTATGTCTGAGTGATGGGCTATGCAATAGGACAAGATTAGTTGTATTCAAAATTGGTCAAACAATTCTGACATGTAACATTTTAACAGGTGACAAGAAAGGTAATGTAACAGATAACATTAGACAACAAAGGAGATCTTGATATGCCATTTGTATTAAAACATTTACAATTTCCCATTAGAATAGCTTTTCCTATGACAATTAACAAATCACAGGGACAAACATTCGAAAAAGTCGGTTTATTTATTAGAGAGAAAGAAACGATATTCAGTGCGATATTGATGAAAAGTTAATTCCAAATATTGTTTTTACTGAAGTTTTACAGTAAAAGTGTAAGTTTAAAAAATATTTGTGTGTTAATTTCAAAGCCAAACAGAATGAAAACATATAATGCATCGAATACCTCTAACACAACATGAAACATACTTTTCTTTCAATTTATTACCTTTTACTATTTTTTACTATGGTTAATTACTCGCTGTAATGTAAAATATTTAGGTCTATTATGCATATGTAACAATTCCCATGAAAATAAAAATATGTTTAAATTGTACATCCGCTTCCTTGTATGCAAACGGCAGAGCGGGGAAGTGGCTAGCACGTAGCGCCTGCACTTGGGATGGTGAGCAAAGCAAGCAGTCGGCAGAGCCCCCTAGTTTATAATAAAATTAGAAATATTTGTATTTTTGCCATAGCATTTAGAGCCCCCTAGTTTATAATAAAATTAGAAATATTTGTATTTTTGCCATAGCATTTAACACTCTTTTGTCATTTTACTATTAATTAATTTTTTCTGCTTCTTTAAATTGCATTATAATGATGACGATCGATGACAAACAAAGCAGGCAGAAGGGCAAACTCCCCAGTGCTGAACATCTGCATCTCCTTCTGAGTCAGACCCACTAATATATCCATTAGTAAATCACAGGTTTAATAACCAAACAACTAGAAAAGTGGAATGAAAATCACGATGATGATGAAAATTAAAATGAAAATTTTGTCCATGTAACTTAGATTCAAATAAAAAATGATAATATTTTTATTATTATTTCTCTGTTGACCACAAAATATAGAAACTGGTCAGTCAGAGCTAGAAGCTGATTGAGACAAAATCAGCCTGCAGTCACTGTGGGCCCTAGGACTGAACTTGGGCTGGGGCAGATAGTTGGATATTCTCTCTGTTTTCTTGTAATCAGGAGACTTACACCCTTTCTCTGCACTCTGTTTCTACCTACTGGGCAGAGTGTTCTATAGCAAAATAAAAAAAAAAGACTGGGCAGATCATCCTAATAGCAAATACATTTTTTCCAATGCAAGCTGTGGACATAAACCCAGATCATAACACAAGTTCCTGGTTCAAAAAAAATATTATATTTAACACAAATGCCTTCAATAGGCTTATCCTTCTCAATATACAGACTATTCACTTTTTTTTTCCTCCTCTTCCTTTTTCAACTCCATTTCTCTCCAGGTGAGCTTCATCCTACTCCACTCCCAACTCATTTGCCTCAATTAGGTGGTGGAGCTTTTTTCAAGCTGCAGAAAGACATCTGGTGCAGTGGCCTTGCATTCATGAAACACTTCTTTTCATTTTTGGTTTTGTCTTTGTCTATGCTTTAATCCTTCCCCTCTTTGCTTCATTTCTTACAAGACATCTTCTAGGAATTACAAGAGAGGAGAGCAGTAAATGTACTGACCAAAAAAGTTGATAAAAACAAAGCTTTCTGTTGCAAGTTTTAGAAACACTCAGATAAACATCAACTAGGAATTACAGAACATGACCAATCTTGTTTTAAAAAGTTTCCACTATGCACTAGTTTGCTGAATTTTCACAAATTCCTTCATGTTCCCCACTTTTGGTTTTAGTGCACCAACTTTACTTGTTTCAGTTTAATTTTGAGAGAGTAAAAATTGAGTAAAACTGAGTGGAAATGAAGAATCAGTTGTGGTGCAATACCTGAGAGGGTGGTGTGAAGACAATGTTGGTAGGTGGTTTTGACACATAAGAAATTGTAAAATACAGTTAACCATGTTGGAATTCTGGATAATAACTATGAGAAAAGGGTTAACTTAACCAGAACAAGAGTTCAGTCCTATTAACTGCTTGTGATCTGCTAGACTTGAGATATTATATTAAGCATTTGATATATATACAGGTACGGGCGGCACAGTGGTAGCAGTTAGGAGACCCAGGTTCGCTTCCCGGGTCCTCCCTGCGTGGAGTTTGCATGTTCTCCCCGTGCGCTCCGGTTTCCTCCCACAGTCCAAAGACATGCAGGTTAGGTGGATTGGCGATTCTAAATTGGCCGTAGTGTGTGCTTGTGTGTGACCTGCGGTGGGTTGGCACCCTGCCTGGGATTGGTTCTTACCTTGTGCCCTGTGTTGGCTGGGATTGGCTCCAGCAGACCCCCGTGACCCTGTGTTCGGATTCAGCGGGTTGGCTAATGGATGGATATATACAGGTAGATGTTGCTTTGTAAGTCAAGTACTAGACAACTATATTCAGTTTTGAAGAGTGTTGGTCCATAGAGCCATTCATTGAGCAGATCAGTTTAATCAACATCTATAATGTCCAACACACATTCATTCTGCATTTGCTTTGGTATTTGTATTAATATATTGGGATATGTACAAATGGTGCGCATGACTTGGGAAAGGCTGCACTAGGCATTGTGGTAATATTGTAAAGACATGTGATACCTTTAAAAATTGAAATAACTTGCACGTCACACGTTTTACAAACAATGTTGTCTCAAGGTGGTGTGCCTCGTTGTAAACCATGTTTGATTAATTAATGCTGACATTTACTCCTTAGAAACATAAAAAAAACAAATCCACAGGAAACAGGTAGTAGTCATGGAAAAAGAAACTGGTAGGTTATCTTAAAGCCATCAGGAAATAATACAGTATATATATATAGTGGGACACCATTTGCAATCAAGTATACTGGTTCTGGTTGCAGCAAGTAATTCAGCAGCCTGGGTAGAACATAAAGAAGATTTGCAAGCTGATTCAAGGCAAGAAGTACAAATGGCATAGCCAGTCAACAGTGTGCCTGAGGGAAAGTGAAGGTAGGAGCAATCTGAAAAAAGTGCAAGATCTGCATCTGTAGGAATCTCCTCATGTAAATCAAGATAAGGGAGGATATTGGTGGAGACACTCTGTTCACAATGGTGATACTGATAAAAGTGTGGTCTGGACGAGGGGCTTGCTGTGTTCAATACTTGGATGGGGATTTCCCTTAAAGGGCAATTTATATTTGGACTACAGTGAAATATTTAGTGGAAGAGTGAGAGACTAATAGTTTCTTTTGCTCAGGATGAGTTAAAGGCTGGGCTGGCTGATATGCCAATAAACCAGCAGCAACTGCATATAGACATTTAGAGAGAATGAAATCCACAAGATCAAGTAATTGAGCGATAAGAACCTCCATGTGTTGCCTGACTAAAACTAGCATATACTGATGTTCAAAAAAGGGTTTTGTATAATTTGGGAGTCCATAATCTGGGTTTGAGCTAACATCTGCTTTAGTGCAGAGACGGAGGCACTTACCTCAGGTGTCCAAGCAATAGGATCACACACTGGAGGACTGAAAAATTGATGAAAGTGATGAGCTGGGTTATAATTTGTCTCTGGTGTACAGTATACACTCATACTAAGAAACTGATTCATTTGCTTGTGGTTGTGAGATTTGGGCAGGTCGAGAATTGCCTGTACTCCTACAAACCTACAAGAATGGGGCTCAGATATGTTATTACATTGGCAAAAGTGTAATTTCTTCTCTAATTTGTAATGAGACACCTCATGGATTTTAGCGAATACTAGTGTCAGTGAGTCCTTTGCACATGTGTTTTTGAAGTAATAGTTCATTTACATATTGAACGAGTGGAAGCCTTGAAGTCAACATCCTGGAAATCTGTATGTCTGGCTATTTGGAGTTTTATATACTGTATCTCTATATACTGAGATCCTTGCTGGTCTCCTATTTTAACTATTCCCACCCTGATCTTTCACAGCTCCTTCCATGTAGTCTTATTTTATTATCTGCCTCGTCCACTGCCTGCATACGGACAAAACCGGCTGCACCTCACATCTTTCTTGCGGTCCGAGGCATCATTATCTGTACTCGCTCTCCCCAACTCCATGAGCTGATCCAAACCATTCTTCTTCCTAAAGAGAAATGCTGGTGGCCACACACTCAGGCCAACAGATTTTAGCAGAGGTATTGTACCTTCAGCTAGTCAGTAAATACCTTCTCTCTCTCTGCACCCCGTAGTCAACGCTATCCACACCCTATCTTCAACACTTTGCATTGACTCCTTTTCATAGTGAGGAAAAAATCACTGGACTAATTTTCTGTTGAGTGTAGATGTTTTCTCAAGCCTCATATGTGTTCCAGTGCTACGATCCCCACTTTGCCAATTATGATTACAGTTTGGTGATTGCAATTCATAATGATGCATCAGAGATGGAAAAAACCTAATGCTGCACGGCAGATTTTGCATGGGCAGATGGGGCTTTGGAGGGCTTGTGGCTGCTGAAGGGTTAACAAATTCCTGTGTAGTGAGATTTGTTTGTGAAGAATATGCATTTTTTAAAAATGCACTTTGCTCTTCAATGGTGTTGTGAATGAGAGGCATAAATAGTTTTTTTTTACTGTTGTGTGTAAACTTACAGGCATTATACAGCTGCAGAAAAGATAACATGGAGGTGTGAATATTTCGTTAGGGAGCAGTACTCCATGTTACACAACCCAAAATAAAAGTTTGAAAGCCCCTAAAAGCTATATTTTTAGTGAGTTTCATATATCATAATTGCAAAATTACCAGTAAACTGGATTTTAATGTCAGTTTTGTGAAACTGTATGAAAATTGAAACCTGCCTATATTCACTTATTGCTTCTTAACGGCTTCACTGTTTAAATCATTGTTGTTCAATGATGTTTTTTCAGTTAAAAGGAAGATACAAATAAAGCAGTCAAACACCAGAAAATAGATTTTAAAATGAAGAAATAAACATTGGGAGCCGGTTTTAATTGTTTTGGTCAGTGGTGGTGATGGCTGTTTTTGATAACGTTTACTATGATTTTAAAAAAGAAAGAGAAAAATAGCAGACACAACCTATTAATGTCCGTAGTTTAACAGTAATGTGCTTGCTTTTCAACCTGGTGACTAGGGTTAGGTGTTGGTATGGGAAGTAGCTGCTAGGCCTTAAACTTCTCACACACCAAATGACCTTGTTTTTATCTTAACTTTTTGAAGAGCCATAATGGAAATTAATATTTTCATCCTCTGCGTCTGTAGTTTAAAGTACTTCTAGCTGCTGTGTTGTTATTGTTCTGATGTTCTTAAAAGAGCTCTTGTGCTCATGAGAAAAATGAAAGTAATACTACTAGATGTTTGGAAAGAACTGTCTTGCCCTCAAGAGAATGGAGCGACATCGATTTTTAACATCTCTTACATTTTCTGAATTGATTTGTAAGAATATTGTTGTGTGGAATTAAGCTGTTGAACTTTTAAAGAAGGCTTGTGTAAATTTTGTGCTATAATTGAAGCTACTAATATCATACTTACACAACAAAACCAAATCCACCTTCATGTAAGTTAAAGTCCAAGTCAGTTTCAATGCTTTTAAATATTAAATAACAAAGAAATCCTCTTTAATAAAACCCTTGTGTGCGTCCAGGTGTCCGTGTGTGTGTCTTCTGGTGAAGTATGCATGCGCGGGGCCACACAGCACGTGTTCAGTCTCTTCCTGTGCATTCCCTGTGCAGAGAGTGAGACAGACACACACACAGGCCCGCGCGAGTCACACATACACAGGCGTGTGCGCGTCACACACACACACGAGACACACACACACACACGAGTCACACACACACACGCGAGACACACACACACACAGGCACGCGCAACAGACACACACACACATACACAAGCGAGAGACAGACACACACACACACACACAGGCGAGAGACAGACAGACACACACACAGACACAGAGGCGTGCGCCTAAGAGACACACACGCGAGAGACACACACACACACACAGGCGCGTGCGTGCATTGTTGCAATGTTACTTTTCTTGGTTGTTTATTAAATTACAGATTTTTAAATTTGTTCATTTTTTCCCCTATGCTTAAAACTCTTTAAAAAAGAGTTTTTAGCAAATGGGTCATAAGGCTATAGCGCAAATTCTTGCAGTGTTAGTTTTCTCTGCTGTTCAAGGTTTTCTTAGTGTTATTCACTGTTTTTACATTTAGTTTACTATTACACTGTGCTTTCTGTGGTATAGTTAACAATATTTGTGTTTAAAAACTTAAAAAAATATATATTTACATACAGTTCATACGGTCTGGAACGGATTAATTGTATTTACATACAATCCTATGGGGGAAATTACTTTGGTTCACGACCAAATCGGGTTACAACCAGAGTTTTGGAACGCATTATGGTCGTGAACCGAGGTTCCACTGTATTACTGTCAGACAAAATTACAGGCATTTTACGGAAATACAAACCAGTATTACTGAGAGAGAAAATTAAAGGCACACAATACAGTAACACATATTACAGCCACATACAAGGTCCCTTGCCATTTAATATAGACTGTTCATACTAATGTTTATGCACTACTGTTCTAGCGCCCATTATTTTAACGGGCTTAATGTCTAGTGTATTTAAGAAAAGAATTACTTTTTGGAAAACTGTATATAAATGGAGTATGGAGCAGTCCGCTATGTTCATGTCCAACTGCAGCCACTAGATGGCGTTTGCATGTACTTTTACATTTTTTCGGCGCTTGCATGCACCTCACCTCTCACTACAAAAGACCTTTGTGGAACAAAGCAAATGCTTAGCAACATGAAAGGGAAACACCTCAGCAACAGAGGGCAAAGCTTGAAGTTTTCACTAAAAACATTGTCTATCTGGAGGTATTTTCTTGAAACAAAGATTAATAGGACTCATATGCCGGTGATACGGTATCGCCAGTGTCTTCTTAGGAAAGCCAGTGGGGCAGCAAGCATAGGTGGGTCTATGCCCTCTGCACTAGATAATTCTTAAGAATTAGCTGACGCCTCTGCAAGTTCACAAATATACAGGGTGGTCCAGATCTAATTATGCAGATCCAGATCGTCTGGATGACTTTGATTTATGCGGGGACGATTCCAGTTCGGCGCGAACATGATTCTTCATGTTGTCAGTTCGGAAACTTCTCGATGGTCTGGGATTTTTTGGGTAATTTTCAATGTAATAAACTTAATAAGTTATAGCGTAATGAAAATTTCATAATTAGATCTGGACTACCATATAGTAAAACTGCTAAGAAGTCTTCGGGTTCTTTTTTGTTCTGAAGAGCACGCGCAGCTAGTAAAGACATAACTTGAAAATGAAATAGTTATTAGGTTACATGAAGGGATATTTAGTAGTGTTTCAAAGGATTATCGTTCTTAACACAACAATTCATCTACAAGGATGGTACATCCACATGCTGCACACTAAAGTACTGTAAAGTGCAGAAGGTCAGTGATTATTTCATAAGACAACAATGAGTTTCATATGTTTACATACAGTATACTGTGAGTTATTTCTCACATTTTCTTTTGAATAAAAAAAAATAACTGCTTACATTTTAAGCAAATTGAAACATTGCAGAGGTCAAAACTGCAGAAGAGTGATCAAATATAAATATTGTACATGGACTCCACAAGAGGGCAACAAAGCTCACCTTATAGGCTTTAGAAGACAAAACTAAACAAGCTTAAAAAACTCAAAGAATAGGAAAGCTGGTTCAGCTCACATGTGAATGCAGTATTTATTTAGAAATTTAAATAAGACAACAGCAAGCTGGACAATGTGAAAGAAGAATTATGCAGTATGTTGAAGTTTTTAGAGGATTAAGTGTTCTATTTGTGATTTTAATTTCACTGCCATGGTAAGATAAAAATTAGACCAAATAAGGTGGTATAAATCTAGACATAATACAGAGCAATAGATCTTGAGAGTACAGAACTGATTGAAGATGAATTTATAATGCTGAGTGAGTAAACCTCTGAAGTAGCGGGGAATGGAGTTGGACAGAAGAATGGCCAGGGTTGTATGAGAAGATGCATGTAACTTCCACATAAGAGAACCAAAGGTTAACACACAGCAATTTTAAAACTAAAGCAAGACCTTGATGTAGATGAAGCAAGATTGAGGGTCACAAATGGACAAGTGGAACTGAATGAAGTGATAACTATTTTGTGTGCAGCACTGAAAGTTCAGTATACATGAAGTACTCACATACTGTAGCTTATATGTAGTGTTGTAACTATACGCAGCTGCACCAGGGCCCATTGGGCTTTGGGACCCACAGGGACTTTTTGGTTTTTGCTTCACAGGCTTTTATTATTAACATACTGGCTTACTTGATATCAGAATGAAAAAGTTAATAATGTTATCATTCCCATACTCCCTCCATAATCCTTTTTATCAATATTGACTTTTCATTCACTGTAGCTGAGAATACTGTATGTACTTGACAAATTGCATTTATGGGGATCATTTTTAATTGGATTTAATTTAACTTACGTAGTGTCCTGCGGTGGGTTGGCACCCTGCCCGGGATTGCTTCCTGCCTTGCACCCTGTGTTGGCTGGGATTGGCTCCAGCAGACCCCCGTGACCCTGTGTTCGGATTCAGCGGGTTGGAAAATGGATGGATTAACTTATGTAATCAAATTATATATTAATGTAATTTCAAATCAATTTCAGAGGAGAATTGAATCAATGGTTTTATTTATCAGTAGTGTTTCTGCATTAAGAGCCAGTGTGTCATTGCCCCACCAGATGTAGAAAATAAATAAAAAAACTAACTTAAAATATTTATAAAAGCCATTAACTTTGTCTTCTTAAACAGGTTTTCCATTTTTCCATCATGTACTCAATGTAATTTCTTAGGTAGAAAAATATTGCATTTTGTACTATGTGAAACTTACTCCTTACTAGATGCGAGTTCCTGTTTCCTAGCTCCACTGTCCTTACCCTGTCCTAGGTTTACCTTTGGGTGGCTGTATGCATGAGCAACCAGAACTTTTTTAGTGAATATTTTTCTCATTATTAACAACGAGAGAACCACTTGTTTTTTTTTTTTTATTATTCTCATATTTGCACTAAATCTTAAATAACCTATTTTGGAGCTACAATACAGCCTGTCTGGTAAAGAAAGCCCACAAAACGCCTCTACATCTTGAGGAGGCTGAAGGAGGCTGGTCTGTGCCCCTCTATTCTGACCACCTTCAACAAGTGTGTGGCAGACAGCATCCCTCACCTCCTGTATTACAGTGTCATACAGTAGCCACTTGGCTGCACACAAAAAAGCACTGCAATGAGCGGTTAAGTCTACACAGAGAAATATCAGCAACAGCCTACCCACTATCCAGGACATTTACAACGGTGGGTGCAAAAGTAAAGCCTTCTCCATTATGGAAGATGTCGCTCATCCTGCACATGGACTGTTTTCCCCCCTCCCATTGGGCAGGAGATTGTGCAGCATACGGGCTAGCAGTACCAGGTTGAGGAACAACTTCTTCTAGATGTTATTAAACCAATGAATATACAGTATCATCTCAGTACACTCTCTGTGGCTTGAACTACACTTTGCATTTTGTTTTAGTAATCTCATGTACTACTATTTGCTGCTACCCTTTTTTTTTTACTTGCTGCTAATTACAGGGCATACTGCAATAATATTTTTATATTAGCTATAGTTATCTTACTGAATTTATGTATTAATGTTGTTTTGTTCTATTTATTGTGTTTATCTGTGATACATTTATCATAATTTTTTTTAATATGGTTATCATTGTCACTGTTTAATTACCATGACTTGAATACCAAATTTCGTTACTACATACGGATGCTGGAATGACAATAAAATATCCTTGATCCTTGAAGTGTAAACCAGCAAAAAGTGAAGTTCAGTGCCATTTGCTGTAGCCACTGTGATTAAAATAAAGATAAATATCAGGAATACATTATGCACATTGGGGGTATGAGGCACTCTTTGATCTTCCTCCACCATTGAAAAAGCCACCAAACAAGTCTTAAATGTGTAGCTTCTACTTTGTAGTAAAAAAGCCAGCAGTGTTGGTAGACCTGTTTCAAAGAGGCACACATTTTTGATATTTAGAAATAGCTTTTAGAAAAGGTTTTTTCAAATGCATGCTGGTATCACATTTTCCATCAAACACTTGACTAAATAGTAGTTAGCGCCGCTCCTGGACAGAGCCTTGTGTTCAAGTCATGCAGTGTGCGCAGTCTCTGTGTTCTTTCCGAGTTAACATGTTTTGTCCTTTTTAATTTCAAAACTGTTTGGTACTAATCTTGAGGTGCTGCTGTTTTAATTTAGGCAGTTTATAGCCAATATATTTTTATGAGCAGCAGGTAGGCTGTTATTTTATTTAATGTTTAAATCAACATGGCACTCTTTGCTCAGACGATGATGTTAGAATCAGCATCCCATTGTTTAACTGTTTTTTTTTCTGACTCAAATAGTACATAAACTATTCACATGTTTCACTAACTTTTGGCAAAACCAGGACAGATATTATTTAGGTAAGTTAATGTTAGAGAAGTTAGCAAATATAAAGAAAATTTCTAGCATTGATCAACCAGAATTTTCATTCCCGAAAATGTAATGAATACGTATAAAAGCTTTTGACCAACCAGAATGACTGTTGTATAGAAGATGCCTGACATAATAAAAGATTTACATTGTAAAAGACCTTGTGTGTCAGTGTGCACTGGTTTATTATCCAGGACTGCAATGCGCAGATAAAACATTTTAAGCAGGGCCAGTAATGCATGCTGAAACAATAAAACAAGGTTGTTTTTAACAATACTTAAATAAAGATAAACAAGTTGTAAGACCCATACGCATTTCCCTACATTTTTGGCTATATCATGCTTTTCAGATGCCCTACTACTGATAACTGTAGCAAATTTGGAGTATTGTTGAGAGAATACTTACTGACAAAACACCAAATCCTTAAAAACAATGTTTGGACTATTTTTTTATGAAATATGTAGTCATATTTTTTCTTGGCAAAGATAGCCTGAAGTGCAAAGAAATTAGATAAAATATATTACAATCGGGGTGGATTTAATAAATTGCAGGCCAAAGGCAAAGATAGGAAGTGGGCCCAAATCAATCCCATTTCTCACCATTATCTATGCTTTTAGTCTAAAGTTGAGGTGAGCAAAATTGTTTAGAAGCCAGTTGAATTCTCAATAACGACTCATACAGTAGACCATTTAAAATCTTGGTATGCCAGTGAGCCCAGATAAAATAGCACTTGTGTTAATGACAAATGTTAACTTTAATAATATTATTTTAAGAAATTACTTAATTTTAAAACTTTTTATTAAAAGCTATTAAGAGCACTGCTAAAACATCAGTCTCAAAATAATTATATGCCATTATATGCCAAGAAATCTGCATGCTTATACACAGCTACTATTAAGTGACATGCTGAATGTTGCACAGATTTATTGAAAATATTTGCATCTGTTAGTACATTTCTGTACTTGCTTTTAGTAATATCCAATTCTTAAAATACCTGTTCAGAACTGAAATTCATGATTAATAATGATGCATTGTGCCCAGTAGCATTGCAAAGCCTTGGATTACTGTGCTGTCTGTAGAAATCAAGCAAACAAACTTTGGTAAAGTTATTTTTAAAAAGCCCAATTTCCCAGGAGTTCATGTAATTTCAGCTGCAAGACTTCCATGACATTATTCACATTAATAACAAATTGCACCCAAATTCCAGAAAGCAAAATTCAAAATCATAAGGAAGGATGGCAGCCTGGGCTGCAAGTCTGGCAAGTACAGGAATAATCTGTTTTGATCAATGTGATTTTAACGTCTTTCTCTCACAACTGTAAGAGACACTGCTTAGACTGACTTACAGTGCTTCTGGAAAGTATTCACAGCACACCACTTTTCCACATTTTGTTATGTTACAGCCTTATTCCAAAATGGATTAAATTCATTTTTTTCCTCAGAATTCAACACACAACACCCCATAATGACAACGTGAAAAAAGTTTACTTGCGATTTTTATAAATTTATTAAAAATAAAAAAAATTGAGAAAGCACATGTACATTAGTATTCACAGCCTTTGCCATGAAGCTCAGAATTTAGCTCAGGTGCATCCTGTTTCCCCTGATCATCCTTGAGATGTTTCTGCAGCTTAATTGGAGTCCACCTGTGGTAAATTCAGTTGAGTAGGCACACACCTGTCTATATAAGGTCCCACAGTTTACAGTTCATGTCAGAGCACAAACCAAGCATGAAGTCAGCACAGGGGCCTCCATCATCCGTAAGTGGAAGAAGTTCAAAACCACCAGGACTCTTCCTAGAGTTGGCCGGCCATCTGAACTGAGCGTTTGAGGGAGAAGGGCCTTAGTCAGGAAGGTGACCATTAACCCGATGGAAACCAGGCACCGCTCATCACCAGGCCAATACCATCCCTACAGAGAAACATGGTGGTGGCAGCATCATGCTGTGGGGATGTTTTTCAGCGGCAGGAACTGGGAGGCTAGTCAAGATAAAGGGAAAGATGACTGCAGCAATGTACAGAGACATCCTGGATGAAAACCTGCTCCAGAGCGCTCTTGACCTCAGACTAGGGCGACGGTTCATCTTTCAGCAGGACAATGACCCTAAGCACACAGCCAAGATATCAAAGGAGTGGCTTCAGAACAACTCTGTGAATGTCCTTGAGTGGCCCAGCCAGAGCCCAGACTTGAATCCGATTGAACATCTCTGGAGAGATCTTAAAATAGCTGTGCACCGATGCTTCCCATACAACCTGATGGAGCTTGAGAGGTGCTGCAAAGAGGAATGGGCAAAACTGGCCAAGGATAGGTGTGCCAAGCTTGTGGCATCATATTCAAAAAGACTTGAGGCTGTAATTGCTGCCAAATGTGCATCGACAAAGTATTGAGCCAAGGCTGTGAATACTTACGTACATGTGATTTCTCAGTTTTTTTATTTTTAATAAATTTGCAAAAACCTCAAGTAAACTTTTTTCACGTTGTCATTATGGGGTGTTGTGTGTAGAATTTTGAGGAAAAAAAATGAATTTAATCCATTTGGAATAAGGCTGTAACATAACAAAATGTGGAAAAAGTGATGCACTGTGAATACTTTCCGGATGCACTGTATGCACAGAACCAAAGTGACACCCGTAATTCTGGTTCTGGAGTACTGTTGTCAACAAAATTCATTGCTTATTAAATCATCATTTGCAAATTTGTATTCTTTCAAAATAAACATGGAAGACACAGGCATGCAAGCAGCTAAAAACATGCACATGTACCCCTTGTGACAGTTTAGGGCTTTCTCACTCCCTAAGATCCATAATGTCACATCTGCTTCTACAAGAAGCCCTGCCACTTTGGACTGTAATGTATTTAAATCTATATCAACAAAGCTGTCAGTCACACTAAAGGACTCACATCTGGAAAGAAGTAATCCATTTTGATCTTGTGCACAAAATTCTCTGTTGTTAGTGGGGCTATTTTCTTTTTTTTGCTGCGAAATATACAAGGAAAACAAACTTGTGCTCCAAATCTTTACTAGTTTTGTGCCTTATCTTTTGAACCCATTGCTCTTTAATTTTCTTTATTTCTGTTTCATTTTATACAACGTTATTAATAGATCCACAGAAATAGCTAACATCAAACAATAGTTTATTTCAAGAAAAATAAGTTCTTTGGGAGCTTTGTAACAAATTTTTTGCTTCCTTCCTTTTAGTTTTTCTTATACACTTGTGTAACTTTATTTACTTTTCTGTTCATTAACTTATGTTTCATTGTATGTACTCATCTCAAAATTGATGCTGTTATGCTCTTTTCTTCACTGTATTATACTGTAAGTTTACTCTTTCAGGCTTCACTCCAAATTGTTTAGTGTTGCAGCAACATGATATAGTCAATTACAGCCTGGATTGAAGGGGTTGCAAACACTGACAGAAGGCTGGCAGGCTGGCTGCCTGGCTGTATTCATGTGACAGTGACAGCCACAGTGTGACCCAATTTTGGTTTGTCCCTCCAGTCATTGTAAGTGCCAGTCCTCCCAGGTGCATTAGCTACGCGAGCACGTTCAGCACCACAATCAGCTGGGGACAGATTAGCTGATTCCGGTACCTCACTTTCGTTTTCGATCTCCATTTCCAGATCACTCACACCAAAATCGGAGTCCAGCAAGTCAGATTCCGATTCAACAACAAAATGCACAAAATGTCGTCCACAGAGTATATAACTTTGCACTTTCACGTTGGCCTCTCGCTAGATGTCGATGCCATTTTAGAGGTCGTTTGCTCTTCGCTTCTCACGTGTGTGCCGGAAACCGAGGTCAAATCAATCAAACCATCTTTCCATCTAGCAAAGAAAGTCAAACTAAAACATAACAGCGAGTTTTGTCGCCGTTTACAGCCGATTACTGTCCTCTACCCCTGAATTTTTCAACAAAAGTCGACATCCGCCCTCAAAGAGTTAAAATAACACCTATAATGACAAGTTTAATAGAAATCAAGGGAAAATATGTCTTTGCCTCAAGGCAAATGGAGGGCACTGTATATAAGATGGCTAGCTCCTACATTCACATGTACTTTTGATACTTCAAATATTTAATAGGAGATAATTTAAAACCTCTACTTGAGTGAGAAAATTGTACTTTTATTTAAGACACTTTCTAGAAGGTTAACTCTACTTTTACTTAAGCAGGCTGTTGGATAATTTATACAACATTCAGAATGACACCTGAAGCCATAAAAATCATGTGTGGCACATTGTACTTCATCTTTATTCACTGATCTTACCTCCAGTAAATAGCTTATGTCTGTCTGTACTAGGACTACCATATTTCTATAACTGTATTTACAATCAAGTTATAAGATGCATGAAATTATAAAAATATTGATATTACAGTATTCTGCATTAATTGTATATTTGTGCATGTGTCTTTGTTAAATCTGCAGGAGAGTGATGATTGCTGTTGTCCTTATGCTTTGTTTGTTATGATACTTTCATTTTTCTTCTTTTTCTTCACCCCGGAAGCACATCATTCCCCTTGTCCATGTGACTTGGACGTACTTCTGGGGCGTAGGGCAAATGATATTCATTGCTCCTCCCTGTAGCTCCATCTAGTGGCCCCTGGGATATCCAGCAGGACTGTGTATGAAAACTCCATTGTCCAGGATTCCCTGCTGGTCTTCGGGGCACCTCCATGCTGCAGGGATGGCTCCATCTGGTGGCATGCGGGTATTGGCTGGGATGACAAGCCAGCCATAGACCACAACAGGTAATATGTCATACACAAACTGTCAAGTTGAAGGCATATAAAATACCTCAGGCCTAAATAGTAATTTAAAAAGAGGCAAGGATAATATATTCTATATAAAAAATAAAGACAGCAGTATAAGACAAACATGCAAAATGTATAAAAATTAAACACTGTGAACAATAAATGCAAAAAGTACTTGAAAACTATCACCAGTTTTGTCAGGAATGGACACCAGTTTTTAGTCAGTCAGTCAGTCATTTTTCAACCTGCTATATCCTAACACAGGGTCACGGTGGTCTGCTGGAGTGAAGCCCAGCCAGCACAGAGTGCAAGGCAGGAACAAATCCCAGGCAGGGCGCCAGCCCACCGCAGAGCACATACAGTTAGTCCATAAATATTTAGACAGAGACAACTTTTTTCTAATTTTGGTTCTGCACATTACCACAATGACTTTTAAATGAAACAACTCAGATGCAGTTGAAGGGCAGACTTTCAGCTTTAATTCAGTGGGCTGAACAATAAGATTGCATAAAAATGTGAGAGAACTAAAGCATTTTTTAACAAAATCCCTTTATTTCAGGGGCTCAAAAGTAATTGGACAATTGACTCAAAGGCTATTTCATGGGCAGGTGTGGGCAAGTCCGTCGTTATGAAATTATCAATTAAGCAGATAAAAGGCCTGGAGTTGGTTTCAGGTGTGGTGCTTGCATGTGGAAGATTTTGCTGTGAACAGACAACATGCAGTCAAAGGAGCTTGCCATGCAGGTGAAAGAAGCCATCCTTAAGCTGCGAAAACAGAAAAAACCCATCAGAGAAATTGCTACAATATTACGAGTGGCAAAATCTACAGTTTGGTACATCCTGAGAAAGAAAGCAAGCACTGGTGAACTCAGCAACGCAAAAAGACCTGGACGTCCATGGAAGACAACAGTGGTGGATGATCGCAGAATCATTTCCATGGTGAAGAGAAACCCCTTCACAACAGCCAACCAAGTGAACAACACTCTCCAGGGGGTAGGCGTATCGATATCCAAGTCTACCATAAAGAGAAGACTGCATGAAAGTAAATACAGAGGGTGCACTGCAAGGTGCAAGCCACTCATAAGCCTCAAGAATAGAAAGGCTAGATTGGACTTTACTAAAGAACATCTAAAAAAGCCAGCACAGTTCTGGAAAAAACATTCTTTGGACAGATGAAACCAAGATCAACCTCTACCAGAATGATGGCAAGAAAAAAGTAGGGAGAAGGCATGGAACAGCTTATTATCCAAAGCATACCACATCATCTGTAAAGCACGGTGGAGGCAGTGTGATGGCTTGGGCATGCATGGCTGCCAGTGGCACTGGGACACTAGTGTTTATTGATGACTAGCAAAATACCCGTGATTCGCAGCGGCGAAGTACTGCATTAAAATTTTTATTAAGAAGAAAATTAAACCTTTTTAAACTGAGGGAAAATATGACAATAATTATTTGTTAAGGATCTCTTGGTACACCATGTTGTCAGTTCAGCCCTCCAGTTGTAACATGACCAAGCTGTGCCCTGAGCTTACTCTTGAGCATGCAAGTTACAGTTGGCCATGTGAACAGTAATCTTGTCTCAAATCTCACAGCTTGGATTGCTGCTGTCATAATCGGTTTGAGTTTCATGGTTTGTTTCAATTATGGCAGTATTTGCAGGATTTGTTGTGTTGAAGTGACATTCAGCATCTGTCAAGCGTTGTAAGCACACAACCGGTTTCATCGATAAAATCACATCCAGCTTTTGAGAGTTTAAACATTCATAAACATCAAAGTGTCCACTACTGAAATTGTCACCTGTGAATCTAAGATGTTTAAGAGGCATTGGCGGTTGTCGAAAGGTGTAAAATATTTTGCCATTTCGGTACACTTGAAAGCGACAACCGAACAATTCAGCGGCAGCCATCAACTCACATGCAGAACCATAGGTGAAGGGCTTAAGCATTTCACTCTTATAGTGCTCCTGTGTAGTATAATTATCTCCTGCACCGTCATCAGTCCACACCTTGAACCTGTCCCAGTCATTCAATACATAAGACACAATGTTCCTCCGGATATCAAGAGTGAGCCTGATATGGCCGCGCAATTTGTAACAAAGAGAATGGAAAAGGTAGGTGCCATCTCCGGGCATGGAAACCACTCGGTAAGTGACAGTTCTTTGATCGATAGTGATAACCTTGATAGACATGGTAATGGGGGTTGGAATGATAAAGGAAATGGGTACCTGAGCAATGTAAAGTAAGTCTAAAATACCTATACAATAACTATAATTGTAATAAACAAACAATAAAAAAGAGGAGAAGCCGTGAATTAAACAAAAAGGCTGTAGTTATCAGTAGGGAGACGTGAATCCCGTGGCGAAGCAAGGAAGGGAATGTAGAGACCGGAGCGACAGGCGGTCTTATATAGGCAGGCAGCCAACAACATGGGAGGCGTTGGGATGGGGGATCCAATGGCACCTCACACGGTGACCGAGCTGCAGGCTATGGACGTATATATGTACGTAAGTAGGATTCAGTTAGCGTAGGGAACCCGCGTACCAAATTTCTTGAAGATGGGCCCATAAGTAACAAAGACTTTTGAAAAGTTCGATATTGCGGCCGACAGTGGCATGATACCACCGAAATAAGTACGTACATTGGTTTTGGTTAGTGCAGGGAAGCCGCCAACCAAATTTCGAGAAGATCGGGCCATAAATTCAAAATAAAAAGTTCAACATGGCGGACGTTGTTGATCATTATGAAGATTGCGCGTAGAATTTCGAAATGAAACCTGCTTAACTTTTGTAAGTAAGCTGTAAGGAATGAGCCTGCCAAATTTAAGCCTTCTACCTACACGGGAAGTTGGAGAATTAGTGACGTTGGAAAGTTCAATATGGCGGCCGACAGTGGTGTCATACCAACGAAATAAGTACGTACATCGGTTTCCGTTAAAAGTTCAATATGGTGGCTGACAGTGGCGTCATACCACCAAAATAAGTATGTACATTGGTTTCGGTTAGCGCAGGGAAGCCGCCTACCAAATTTCGTGAAGATGGGGCCATGAATAAGAAAGTTCAATATGGCGGATGTTGTTGACCGTTATGACCGTTACGCGTAGAATTTCGAAATGAAACCTGCTTAACTTTTGTAAGTAAGCTGTAAGGAATGAGCCTGCCAAATTTCAGCCTTCTACCTACACGGGAAGTTGGAGAATTAGTGATGAGTCAGTGAGTGAGTCAGTCAGTCAGTGAGGGCTTTGCCTTTTATTAGTATAGATGTGACACAGGACAGAAGCAGCCGAATGAATTCTGAGGTGTCCAGAGACATACTGTCTGCTGAAATCCAGCTAAATGCAGTCAAATTCATTGGTAGGCGTTTCATGATACAGATGGACAATGACCCAAAACATACAACCAAAGCACAGGAGTTTATTAAAGCAAAGAAATGGAAAATTCTTGAATGGCCAAGTCAGTCACCTGATCTTAACTCAATTGAGCATGCATTTGACTTGTTGAAGACTAAACTTCTGACAGAAAGGCCTACAAACAAACAGTAACTGAAAGCCGCTGCAGTAAAGGCCTGGCAGAGCATTAAAAAGGAGGAAACCCAGCATCTGGTGATGTCCATGAGTTCAAGACTTCAGGCTGTCATTGCCAGCAAAGGGTTTTCAACCAAGTATTAGAAATTAACATTTTACTTCCAGTTATTTCATTTGTCCAATTACTTTTGAGCCCCTGAAATAAAGGGATTGTGTTAAAAAATGCTTTAGTTGCCTCACATTTTTATGCAATCTTTTTGTTCAACCCACTGAATTAAAGCTGAAAGTCTGCACTTCAACTGCATCTGAGTTGTTTCATTTAAAATTCATTGAGGTAATGTACAGAACCAAAATTAGAAAAAAGTTGTCTCTGTCCAAATATTTATGGACCCTACTGTACACACCCAAACACCAAGCACACACTAGGGACAATTTAGGATCGCCAATGCACCTAACCTGCATGTCTTTGGACCGTGGGAGGAAACCGGAGTACCCAGAGGAAACCCACGCAGATATGGGGAGAACATGCAAACTCCACGCAGGGAGGACCCAGGAAGCGAACCCGGGTCTCCTAACTGCGAGGTAGCAGCGCTACCACTGTGCCACCATGCCGCCCCTTCTGAGTGGTATTTTACCCTAAATCACCTTATCTGTGGCTGTTGCTCAGCAAAACCTGTTGCATAGTGGTTACATGATGGGAGGGAGAAGAAATAACTGAGAAATTCAAAGGAACCCTTTGCCTGAAAATTGCATAATATTTACCTGTTCAACCTTTTCCTCTAAACTAATAGTGACTTTTGTTTTGATTTTCGAATTTGTTATTTTCTGTAGCATTCTCTTGCCAGGTCTTGTATGACCTTCTGTCTGTTTCGTTTATCTTATAATCTTATAACAGTTGGTAAATATTAAGACACAGTCAAAGTCTGTATTGCTCCATTTCATTCTGCCCGCCAAAATTCCCCCCTCTCACATCTGGAATCACACAACACATATCTCGCATGCGCACAAGAACTCTCACTGAAACACATGAAATTAACAATGGTGCATTTATAAATATTTAAAAACTACTCTTGTTTAAATTAAAAGGTTCACTTACATTACAGCTCTTACATATCCGGCCACTAATTGTATATGCAGGCTGCATATATCAATTATCAAACTAGAGCCATACACTTACAACAAATATGGATCCTAATAACCCAATCTATTTATTTGGGAGCTGTGGAATCAACTACTAATATAATATCACATTGTATAAAGCTTCTCTTTAGTCCATACCATGTCTGATGTTCCTGTAAATTTGGTAAATATTCTTTTGTCCATCTTCACCAGAACAAATCTATCATATTCTGAATTTGCCTCCAGCGTCGTTGTGAGTACAGATCTTCTTTGTTTAAAATGCAAGATGGAATACAGTATGTGGCTGCCTTTTCATTAACAGTAGATAGTTTGGAGTTAATGGTTCAAGGTCACTGGGATCATCTGACATTAGAGGTATGGGTCTATCATTAAGAATAGCTTCGACCTCACACAAAACTGCAATCCATCATCTAGCACTTGTTGTTTCAGCACAGAATTAAGAACCCTTCTTATGTTATGAATTTGACGTTCCCAAAATCCACCTTAATGGGATGCAGTTGGTGTGTTAAATATCCATTTTACTTCTTTACTTAGCATTTTCTTTTCTATCTTTATCTGGTCCAATTTTTTTAGTGCTTCTTCCAACTCTCTTTCAGCTCCTATGAAATTGGTACCATTATCCGAACGTAAAACAGAAACTTGCCCTCTTCTGCTTATAAACCGACATATTGCATTGATACATGAACTAGTGTCAAGTGAGTGTGCAACATCTGTATGGACTACTCTAATAGCAAGGCATGTAAATATTACACCATATCTTTTAACAAATGCCCATTCCCTTTTTACGTCAAAAGGCCCAAAATAGTCAACTCCAGTATTAGTAAATGGTGGCTTGTCTGGTAATAGTCGATCTACTAGCAAGTCTGCCATTTTCTGATTTGCAGGTCTTGCATGTAGCCTTTTACAAATGGTGCAATCTAAAATTATTCTTCTTATTTCAGCGTTAGCTGAAGGAATCCAGTATTTGTCACAGAGCTTTGCAAGTACTTGATTCCTTCCACAATATCCAGTTTCTTGGTGGATATCAAGTCAAGTCAAGTTGGAGAGCATGCACTGGTACAGTGCGTTGCAGCACCCACTACACGACGAAACAATTCGGGATCCCGGTTTGCAACCCCCCAGGCAGATGCACAGTTCAGTCCCACCCTCTGGAAATGACCCTATATCTGCCACAGCCAGGTGTTACGTGGGCGACCCCTTGGCCTGGTCCACCCTCTCAGGTCCCCAATAATGAGGATCTTACGAGCCGGATCACCCTCGGGGAAACACACCACATGGCCGTAGTGCCGTAACTGACGCTCCCTCACAATGCAGGTAATGTGCCTCATTCGGGACTCCATGAGAAACCGCTCATTCGACACAAAGTCAAAGCAACGGTACCCAAGGATTTTCCAGAGAGACACAGTACCAAAGGAGTCCAGTCTTCGTCTCAGGTCACTGGATAGCATCCATGTTTCGCAACCATATAGCAAGAAAGGAAGCAACAGGACTCTAAATACTTGGACCTTCGTCCTTTTGCATAGATATCGGGAGCGCCACACACCCCTTTCCAGCGACCTCCTGACCCCCTATCCATGCTCTCCCAATCCGTCTACTGACTTCATGGGAGGAGTCACCAGAGACATGAATGTCACTGCCAAGGTAAGTAAGCCTTTCAACAAGGTCAACACACTCTCCGCAAACAGACACACTGCTGATGGCTGTGCCCAAGAGGTCATTAAAGGCCTGGATCTTGGTTTTAATCCAGGACACTTGCAAGCCCAGACACTCAGACTCCTCACTCAGTCTATCGTGCACCCTGATCAGAGCCTCCATTCTTTCCCTTGACAATCACAGCATCATCAGCAAAGTCAAGGTCCTTGAACCTTTCTTCACCAACAGATGTCCCACAGCTGCTGGACCCCATGACCCTACCCAACACCCAGTCCATATAAGCACTGAACAGAGTAGGAGCAAGAACACACCCGTGACGTACCCCAGAATCAATTGGGAAAAATGAAGAGGTCCTATACCTTCACTCTGCACAGCACTCACAGTACCAGTGTACAGGCCGGCCATGATATCTAGCAACCTCGAGGGGATCCCGCAAACCCTCAGGATGTCACATGGTTCCGCTCGATCAACTCTGCCGATATTCGCTTTTGCGCTCCATGAGAACCCTCAGTGCCAGAATGCGGTCAATGGTAGACTTCTTAGGTGTAAAACCAGACTGTTCTAGTTGTTGGTAGGTGAGCAAGTGATCATGGATCCTATTGAGGACGACCCTAGCAAGGACCTTACCTGGCACAGAGAACAGTGTTATCCCCCTGTAGTTGCTGCAATCCAGGCGATCACCCTTCCCTTTCCACATATGGTGCCAGTCTCACCAAATGGAAGCAAAGATTGCTTGCAATGCCAGGAGGACAGCCTTACCACCAGCCTGGAGAAGTTCACCCTGGATAATAAGTAGAAATATGGTGATCAGTCCAAAGACATGCAGGTTAGGTGCACTGGCGATTCTAAATTGTCCCTAGTGTGTGCCTGGTGTGTGTGTGTGTGTGTGTGCCCTACGGTGGGCTGGCGCCCTGCCCGGGGTTTGTTTCCTGTCTAGCGCCCTGTGTTGGCTGTGATTGGCTCCAGCAGACCCCCCGTGACCCTGTAGTTAGCATACAGCGGGTTGGATAATGGATGGATGGATGGAAATGGTGATCTTTAGACAATATTACTGGATGTTTGCTTTCTTCTGGCATCACAGAACTACTGAGCTGACCTCCAACTCTTAAAATGTTATCTTTAAGTTGAGGATCTAATCTTAATATATGACTGCCCTTTTTTACATTGAGTTTTCCTTGCTGCAAAATATTAATTTCCTCTGCATATCTTTGACATAGCGAATTAATTATAGTTATGCACTAGCTAGGTCCTCTACTGTAAGAGATTTTATTCTCAAATTTGTTTTAAACTTCATCATCTCTTGCTTGAGCAATGTCTTTGCTTTATCTGGATTCTTCTCTGACTGAGTGATAAATATATATCTGTTTTCTCCATCTACTCAGATGTGACAAACTCTCTTTAAACTTCACTAACCATGATATAGCCCTTTCTAATTGTAACCAACTTGAATAATGCTCTATGAACAGATTCAAAACATGTTTTCTTGAACATGTATTAGGTTGACAGTTGCAGTTTTCCTAATTTCTTAATCATTCTCATTTAGTATATTAGGTTGATGTGGTCATGATGGCCATTCATTCTTTGATTTCAGTAGAAAATCTGGTCCCTTTATCCAGCTTTCACTATAAATGAACATTTATATTTTCAGTCTTCTAGACGCCTGATCAGCTGGGTAAACTGAGGTGCTTACATATCTCCCCTGCAAAGTTTTAGTAGCTTCTCTAATAAAGGAGATTCTATTAGCCACAAATGTCTTGAATTAAGCAGTGTCATTTTCAATGTACTTTAGTACTGTTAAGCTATCTGTCCAAAAGTTGGATTCTTCAAGAGGTAGCTGCAGCTCACATTTCATCATAATATCCATTCTGACAGCCATAACTGCTGCAGTAAGTTACAGTTTTGGAATTGATATCTGTTTAAGTGGTGCCACTCTTGCTTTACCTATTAGAAAAGAACAGTGCCTCTGGTCATTTTTATTTGCCAGCAAAATATATAATACGGAGCCAAATGCAAGTTCACTGGGATCTGAGAAGTGATGCAACTGAGCTGTCACAGTGGACCTAAACCATGTAGACTTTAAGCATCTGCTCACACTGAATTTGGAAAGTTTTTGCATATCTTCTAACCACTTCATCCATATCTTTAAATGGTTACCCTTTTTTTAAAGTTTCATCCTAGCCCCTTTTCTTTCTACAAAGTTCTCAAAGAAGAAGTTTAGCAGATACAGTAAATGGTGCCAAAATCCTAATGGATCATAAACAGAATTAACAATGGATAATATACCTCTTCTTGTACATGGTTTTTCTTGCACTTGTATCTTGAATTTAAATAAATAATTTTCTGTACACTATTGCACCTCCAATGCCCTCTCCAATGGCAAAGTGTCATTTCTTAAATCCAATTCTCTAATGTCTGAGGCTCTTTCATCATCAGAAATAATTTCCTACTATTTTTTGCCCATTTTGTCAAATGGAACCCTCCACTTTCACAAAGTGCTCTAAGGTCCCGTGACAGAGTAATTGTTAGCTCTTCGTTATCAACAGATGTCAGAGAGTCGTCAACATAAAAAATTTTAAAGACTGTCTCAACTGCCTTTTGTGAATGTGAATCCTTTCTGTCTTCTGCTGTTCATCTGAATGCACAACATCTGCAGCTTGGTGAGGACGTAGCCCCAAACAAATGTACACACATTCTATACTCCACCGGATCTTTACAAAGATTTCCATCTGGCCACCAAAGAAAGCGCAAAAGGTCTGAATGTGTGGTGTTTTATTTATTGTCTGTTGTTTGTATTCTACTACTCTCACTAGGCTTTGAAGTAAAAGCCATTAAGACTCTTAAGTAAGATTCAAATAAGAATATTATTTTACCATATACGCATCCATCCATCCATTTTCCAACCCGTTAAATCCGAACATAGGGTCACGGGGGTCTGCTGAAACCAATCCCAGCCAACACAGGGCACAAGGTAGGAATCCAATCCCGGGCAGGGTGCCAACCCACCGCAGTACCATATACACATAACAATAAATAGAAATTAAACATTGGACCTCATAAATCAACAGGTTCCTGCACCTCCTCTTTTGAAGGACTTCCATTGAAAGTAATGATCTGCTCCACTGTCAATTGTCCATAATTTGAATATAATGTTATTCAACTTATATTAGTATGATATGCTTGTTAATCAAATCAATTATATGGTATTCTTGTGTGTTCAACCTAATTTGGGTGTTAACACATGTATTTTATGAATGGTTTGATTGTTTCTGTAATTGCATTGCAGCTAGAAAGTTCTGCACCTGCGCTAAGCCACAGTGGAAAGCATTCTACAAAAAATAAATTGAATTTATAAATACTGTAGGATTTTGAGCTGTATAATGTTTAAAAATGTATGAGAATTAATCTGTCTGGTGCATTAAACTAAAAAAACTAAAGACAAGAATTAAAAATAACATAAAAATAACATCTTCAAAGCTATAGATACAGTATGTGTAGCCAATTGTATAACTGTCAAATATTCAATAGCCAGTTGATTTTCTCCTTGTGCATATATTTGTGTTATTTGCTTAACTTGCGAGTATTCTACCTAAATGATTTTAGTCATGTATAGTTACTGTGCTTTATTTAGCTAAAGTCTTTATGGTGACTTATAAAAAATTACATGTACACAATTCATTTGAGTGGTGGGAACGACAAATCAAGTTTACCAAGAAATTGAGAATACAAATTAAAGTAGATCAGAAGATGTTCAGTGTTGCTGTTAAGGATGGGATTAATGTTACACTAGCAGTGTGTCAGCATTGGGAAGAAACACTACTTTTCCCTGATGGCAACATGATCTACAAGTCTCCGACTTAAAGTTTAAATCTAAATAATATATTAGATTTTGTTTCACTGTTCCATTATTTCACCGAGTAACAATTTCCGTTTGTTTGCGCTAATGCGATCTTTACTATAATTTTTTGAGACTTTCGAATTTTAGTACTTTCATTACCTTTAACCTGCTCTACATGTGTATCACACCAATGTTTTTGAATTCTTTACGATGTTCAACTTTGTCATCTACTCTTTGTCTTTTATTTCCAGCCCCGGGTGAGGTTAAATCTCTTGGCACAAAGTCTCGTCTCGCGGGACATGAAAGTTTCACTCTGAAAAAGTCTCGTCTCAGAATTTTTTTAGTATAATAGAGAGATATTAAAAACTGTGTAGTATAGCCAGAGAAGTGGAGTGTCAAATATTAAAAGGTTACACATTTTCAAGTAAAGTAACGGTACATTTTGATTGTAATTTCTGGTAGTTTGTGTCCCATGGCAGTTCAGAGAAACAGCTCGCCAACTAGATAACATTATCAGGTTATACTGATAGAAAATATGTAACATCAAATTGGTGTGTAAAGGGCTTGATATAAATTTTAATTTATAGATAGACTAGCAGAATACCCGCGCTTTGCAGCGGAGTAGTGTGTTAAAGAAGGTAAGAAAAAGAAAAGGAAAAATTTTAAAAATAACGTAACATGATTGTTAATGTAATTGTTTTGTCACTGTTGTGAGTGATGAGTGTTGTTGTCATATATATATATATATATATATATATATATATATATATACACACACACATAAATACATACACACATACATACATACACACACATATATAAACATATATATACATATACATACATATCTACATATATACACACACAGCTATTTCAGATCAGTGCAATACGCTGCTTGTTAAAACGGATGACTCCGCTCTTACGTGCAAGTCTGCGTGGATATTATGAACTATCGTATTTGTTCAAGTTCTATTTAAATTTTAAATAGAAGGAATTTTTATTTAGTCGACAGAAATATCTTTGGTAGGAATGGTAAAACAGACAGGAATATTATTCGTGAATAAATCAACTCAAACCTTAAACAACTTATAATATTTTGCTCTCCATAAAATATATCCTGTCTAAATTATACAAGTTAGAAATAAAGTAAACGTTAAAAGAACAAACATTCACATTTCTTTACTCTTATGTAATTTTATATAAAAATAAACTTAGATTTTAAATATCCCAAAAGAATTTGCTCTCCATAAAAATATATCCTGTCAAAATTATACAAATTCAAATATGAACATGCTGCATAACAAAACCTAGAAATATAAATAAAATGTGTTCCTTTCAGCAATAACAAATCAAATCATTCAGTTGTCTGGCATCTTTTTTTGGCAACAAGTTCGTTTATGTTTGGTGTGAGGTTCTGTGTTGTGGAGATTCTCAGGATGGATTGCAGGTGCTCATCAGTGAGGCGACTCCTGTGTGCTGTTTTGTTAGTCTTTATCACTGAGAAGAGCTTCTCACACAGATATGTGCTACCAAACATGCACAAGGTTCGAGCCGCATGTAGACGGACTTTTTGTTCTTCAAAGTCACCAAAGCGCCGTGCAAACTCAGTGCGCTCAGTTTATCAGCAAAGTGCGTATTTGGGAACACCGTAGTGACGACTTGGTTTAACATTACTTGGCAACAGGGAAAGTGGGGCAAATTGCACTGGTGCATTTGTGTCTCCCATAAAAGCAGCTTCACTTGAAATCACTTTGTGATTGTGCACGGGTTAAAACGTCCGCTGAAGTGTCAGATTCTTATTTAATTATGCTGCTTTCTGTATCTTCTGCATTGCATTCAGGTTACCCTGATGTTTTGTCTCATAGTGCCGTCTTAGATTAAATTCTGTAATTACAGCCACATTAGCTCCACAAATGAGACACACGGGTTCAGTAAACATATACTCAGCCTCCCATCGGTTTTAAAGGCTCTATTTTCAGAATCAACTTTTCTCTTCAGCATCGTGTGAGCTAGCTTCGCAATAACTTGCAGCATCATAAGGTAGACTTGATTAACGCGTAAGTGTTCGGCAAGGCAGCTGAAGCGCTGCATTATGGGATCTGTAGTTTATTGTGTTACCAGCGCTTCAAATACCCGGGCTTTAATAACAATAATACAGTATATAAAATGATCTCGCGGGCGGATATAATTACACGCCGGGCGGATGTGGCCCGCGCCCTTGAGTTTGACACATATGGACTAAATAGAACTTGAAAATATATATTTTTAAATGTGATCGCAATTCAGATAGAGTTGACGCAAGACTACAGCCTGCATGCCTCAATAAGTCATCCTTCCTCGCTCTTACTTTTTACCGCTCATCTAATGAATACACTGAGTATGGCTTTACCAAAACAATCATTGATGGCGAATAAAGTATCCATTATTCGAGTATGTAGATCGGGATATATATATACATATATATATACCCACGTATCGCATGAGAAGTAGTGTGTTAAAAAGCTAGAAAAGAAAAGGGAACATTTTAAAAATAACGTAACATGACTGTCAATATACAGTATTTGTTTTGTGAGTGTTACTGAGTGTTGCTGTCATCAAGGATTTGATTATCATTATTTCTTTCAATCAGGTTCGTATTTGTAGGATGTGTTGTGTTCAAGTTACATTCCGAGTTTGTCAATTGTTGTAAAGATGACAGGTTTCATTCATCGATTCGTTTCTTACTGCATCAATAAACAGCTCGTCTTCTTCTTTATCTGAGACCTGACACACTGCATGCACGGGTTTTTACACTGTCTTCCTTTAGCGGGACATTGACTTTTTCCAACGTGTGCTTTGTTTTGGATTTATGAATATGCTTGTATGTATCAGACGCTTCATATTTTTTGCTGCCTTTTCAATTGTGTAATTCGGTTTTGTTCAGCTCTTTGGAACTGTTGCTTTTATCTGTGCACTGCGCCAGTTCACGTGAGCCGCCGGTGTACATGCATCAAGGTTCCCAGCTGTGCTGGTGCCATCTCATGCTATGTCCATGGCTGTATTTAATGTTACCTTAGTCCTGGCACTTAAAACTTTCTCTCGCAGTTTCGCTGAGTTTGTGTCAAACACCACCCTGACCATCTCATCTTCCTCTCCATAAGCACAGTCCTTCACCCGTGAATATTTACCCGTGGCAGTTTGCTTTTGGATTGCCGCTGACGGACGGCCTTATATGGGCAGGCACTAAATTACAAACGCCAGCGGCAGCCTGTCTATGAACTTAATTTAAAGTGTAGGTTTACATCGTGCTTTGTTTCCAAGTAGCAGAACTCATGAATATGGTTGTATATGTCACTCGCCGCTTCTTATTGTTTTGCTGCCTTCTCAATTATATAATGCATGTTTTCTTCAGCGCTTTTTTGAGGTCTTCCTGGTTTTCTATGTACTGCGTGATTACGTGGGAGGCGTGATGATGTCACACGAAACTCCACCCCCACGGCGTTGAAGCTCATCTCCATTACAGTAAATGGAGAAAACCTGCTTCCAGTTATGACCATTACGCGTAGAATTTCGATATAAAACCTGCCCAACTTTTGTAAGGAAGCTGTAAGGAATGAACCTGCCAAATTTCAGCCTTCCACCCACACGGGAAGTTGGAGAATTAGTGATGAGTCAGTGAGTGAGTGAGTGAGTGAGGGCTTTGCCTTTTATTAGTATAGATATCTCTATATATACATACATATATATATATATATATATATATATATATCAGAATACCTGCGCTTGGCAGCGGAGAAGTAGTGTGTTAAAGAAGGAAAGAGAAACAAAAGGAAACATTTTGAAAATAACGTAACATGATTGTCAATGTAATTGTTTTGTCACTGTTATGAGTGTCGCTGTGATATATATATAGCAAAATACCCGCGCTTCGCAGTGATGTGTGTTTATAGCTTTGGTCACTGAGTGCAAGGGAAAAATAATAAAATATAGTCTATAAGTTATTAAACAGTAAAACATTAACGTTTTAAGAAGTACAGGTACATTGAGCACTACTGGAGTGGTTGCGGGTAAACTACATTTTAAAGACTGTGTAACACAACAGGTAAGTAGTACTAACAGCAGCTAAAATGTATATGGATCATCTCTCGGTAGTAGATCCCTTTTGAAAGGCGCTACACGACGACTGTGGTATACAATTACATTTTCTATGTGAACGTTCAAATTTCTGCCTCTGGTAATGTGCCTTACCGGCATTACCAGCAATTAAAGAAAATTAGTTTTGTGTCCTCTGCAGTGTTAAGAGAGAAAGGTTTTGGTTTGGGATAAAAGGTGTAAAGAAAGGAAAGTTGCCTTTTTCTTTTATATAGTATAAAGAGATGTGTTCGCTGACGTTATGATCGCCTTTTGGGGACAGTCACGGTAGGTCTTGTGTAGACTGGTGAGCGTCCCTGCCATTAATCGGCTGTGATGGCACTGTCAGTCCTCCACTCGTGTGCGTGTCTTCATAATCCGAGCTGACGACCTCATAATAGTATACGTGCAAAAGAAAGTGCGAATCGCCTTAATATTAGTTTGCCACGGTGTAGAAAAGGGGTCCAGTGATTTCACTTGTCTGGGCTATAGCTCAGGGGGAGGATGAAAAAAATTAAAAGTGCTCACTTTGACTTAAGGCAGAAGTGCAGTCAGTGTCTCAAATCCCGGCACGCTGCTCGACTTTTGCTGGGCAGGAGACCCCAGTTTTTGCAGACACGTTCACGATATCAAAAGTCTCAGCGCTCTTTGGAGGTCATTCATATATATATATATATATATATATATATATATATATATATATATCCATCCATCCATCCATCTCTTCCGCTTATCCGAGGTCGGGTCGGGGCAGCAGCTTAAGCAGAGAGGCCCAGACTTCCCTCTCCCCGCCACTTCTTCCAGCTCTTCCGGGAGAATCCCAAATGTTCCCAGGCCAGCCGGAGACATAGTCCCTCCAGCGTGTCCTGGGTCTTCCCCGGGCCTCCTCCCGGTTGGACGTGCCCGAACACCTCACCAGGGAGGCGTCCAGGAGGCATCCTGATCAGATGCCCGAGCCACCTCATCTGACTCCTCTCGATGCGGAGGAGCAGCGGCTCTACTCTGAGCCCCTCCCGGATGACTGAGCTTCTCACCCTATCTTTAAGGGAAAGCCCAGACACCCTGCGGAGGAAACTCATTTCAGCCGCTTGTATTCGCGATCTCGTTCTTTGGTCACTACCCATAGCTCATGACCATAGGTGAGGGTAGGAGCGTAGATCGACTGGTAAATTGAGAGCTTTGCCTTACGGCTCAGCTCCTTTTCACCACGACAGACCGATGCAGAGCCCGCATCACTGCGGATGCCGCACCGATCCGCCTGTCGATCTCACGCCCATTCTTCCCTCACTCGTGAACAAGACCCCGAGATACTTGAACTCCTCCACTTGGGGCAGGATCTCTCCCCAACCCTGAGAGGGCACTCCACCCTTTTCCGGCTGAGGACCATGCTCGGATTTGGAGGTGCTGATTCTCATCCCAGCCGCTTCACACTCAGCTGCGAACCGATCCAGAGAGAGCTGAAGATCACGGCCTGATGAAGCAAACAGGACAACATCATCTGCAAAAGCAGTGACCCAATCCTGAGTCCACCAAACCGACCCCTTCAACACCCTGGCTGCGCTTAGAAATTCTGTCCATAAAAGTTATGAACAGAATCGGTGACAAAGGGCAGCCCTGGCGGAGTCCAACTCTCACTGGAAACGGGCTGACTTACTGCCGCAATGCGGACCAAGCTCTGACACGGTTGTACAGAGACCGAACAGCTCTTATCAGGGGTCCGTACCCCATACTCCCGAGCACCCCCACAGGATTCCCGAGGGACACGGTCGAATGCCTTTTCCAAGTCCACAAAACACATGTAGACCGGTCGGGCAAACTCCCATGCACCCTCCAGGACTCTGCTAAGGGTGAAGAGCTGGTCCACTGTTCGCGACCAGGACGAAAACCACACTGTTCCTCCTGAATCCGAGGTTCACTATCCGACGGACCCTCCTCTCCAGAACCCCGAATAGACTTTTCCAGGGAGGCTGAGGAGTGTGATCCCTCTATAGTTGGAACACACCCTCCGTCCCCTTTTAAAGAGGGGACCACCACCCCGTCTGCCAATCCAGAGGCACTGTCCCGATGTCCATGCGATGTTGCAGAGACGTGTCAACCAAGACAGTCCTACAACATCCAGAGCCTTAAGGAACTCCGGCGATCTCATCCACCCCGGGCCCTGCCACCAAGGAGTTTTTGACCACCTCGGTGACTTCAGTCCCAGAGATGGGAGAGCCCACCTCAGAGTCCCCAGGCTCTGCTTCCTCATTGGAAGGCATGTTAGTGGGATTGAGGAGGTCTTCAAGTACTCCTCCCACCGACCCAACCCCGAAGTCGAGGTCAGCAGCGCACCATCCCCACCATATACGGTGTTGACACTGCACTGCTTCCCTCCTGAGACGCCGGACGGTGGACCAGAATCTCCTCGAAGCCGTCCAAAGTCGTTCTCCATGGACTCTTCAAACTCCTCCCATGCCCGAGTTTTTGCCTCAGCAACAACCGAAGCTTGGCCTGCCGGTACCTATCAGCTGCCTCCAGAGACCCACAGGACAAAAAAGTCCTATAGGACTCCTTCTTCAGCTTGACAGCATCCCTCACCGCCGGTGTCCACCAACGGGTTCGGGATTGCCGCCACGACAGGCACCACCACCTTGCGGCCACAGCTCCGTCAGCCGCCTCAACAATAGAGGCACGGAACATGGCCCATTCGACTCAATGTCCCCACCTCCCTCGGGACGTGGTTGAAGTTCTGCCGGAGGTGGGAGTTGAAGCTACTTCTGACAGGGGACTCTGCCAGCCGTTCCCAGCAGACCCTCACAACACGCTTGGGCCTACCAGGTCTGACCGCATCTTCCCCACCATCGAAGCCAACTCACCACCAGGTGGTGATCAGTTGACAGCTCCGCCCCTCTCTTCACCCGAGTGTCCAAGACATATGGCCGCAAGTCCACGACACGACCACAAAGTCGATCATCGACCTGAGGCCTAGGGTGTCCTGGTGCCAAGTGCACATATGAACACCCTTATGCTTGAACATGGTGTTCGTTATGGACAATCCATGACGAGCACAGAAGTCCAATAACAAAACACCGCCGGGTTCAGATCGGGGCCATTCCTCCCAATCACGCCCTTCCAGGTCTCACTGTCATTGCCCACGTGAGCATTGAAGTCTCCCAGCAAAACGAGGGAATCCCCAGAAGGTATGCCCTCTAGCAACCCTCCAGAGACTCCAAAAGGGTGGATACTCCAAACTGCTGTTGGCATACGCACAAACAACAGTCAGGACCCTTCCCCACCCGGCGGAGGGAGGCCACCCTCTCGCCCACCGGGGTAAACCCCAATGCACAGGCTCCGAGTCGGGGGGCAATAAGTATGCCCACACCTGCTCGGCGCCTCTCACCGGGGGCAACTCCAGAGTGGTAGAGAGTCCAGCCCCTCTCAAGGAGATTGGTTCCAGAGTCCAAGCTGTGCGTCGAGGTGAGTCCGACTATATCTAGCCGAACCTCTCGACCTCGCGCACTAGCTCAGGCTCCTTCCCTTCAGAGAGGTGACATTCCACGCCCCAAGAGCCAGTTTCTGTAGCCGAGGATCAGACCGCCAAGGTCCCGCCTCGCCACCACCCAACTCACACTGCACCCAACCTCCTTGGCCCCTCCCATAGGTGGTGAGCCGATGGGGAGGAGGACCCACGTTACCTCTTTGGGCTGTGCCCGCCGAGCCCATGGGTGCAGGCCCGCCACCAGGCTCGCCATGAGCCCCACCTCCAGGCCTGGCTCCAGAGGGGGCCCGTGACCAGGCCCGGCAAGGGAAAACGTCGTCCAAGGTTTTATTCTTCATTGGAGGTTTATTGAACCGCTCTTTGTCTCATCCCTCACCTAGGACCAGTTTGCCTTGGGTGGCCCTACCAGGGGCATAAAGCCCCGGACAACATAGCTCCTAGGATCATTGGGACACGCAAACCCCTCCACCACGATAAGGTGACGGTTCAAGGAGGAGTACACTGTGTGCACAATTATTAGGCAAGTGAGTATTTTGACCATATCATCATTTTTAATGCGTACGGTATATTCCAACTCCAAGCTGTATTAACTTGAATGCTTATTGGATTTAAGCACGTCAGGTGATGTGTATTTGTGTAATGAGGGAGGGTGTGGCCTAAGGAGATCAACACCCTATATCAAGGTGTGCAGAATTATTAGGCAGCTAGTTTTCCTCGGGCAAAATGGGCCAAAAAAGAGATTTAACTGACTCTGAAAAGTCAAAATTGTAAAAAGTCTTTCAGAGGGATGCAGCACTTTTGGAATTGCTAAGATATTGGTGTGTGATCACAGAACCATCAAACATTTTGTTGCAAATAGTCAACAGGGTCGCAAGAAACGTGTTGAGAACAAAAGACGCAAATTAGCTGCCAAAGATTTGAGAAGAATCAAACGTGAAGCTACCAGGAACCCATTATCCTCCAGTACTTTCATATTCCAGAGCTGCAACCTACCTGGAGTGCCCAGAAGTACAAGGTGTTCAGTGCTCAAAGACATGGCCAAGGTAAGGAGGGCTGAAACCCAACTACCACTGAACAAGAAACATAAGCTGAAACGTCAAAACTGGGACAAGAAATATCTGAAGACAGATTTTTTTCAAAGGTTTTATGGACCGATGAGATGAGAGTGACTCTTGATGGACCAGATGGATGGACCTGTGGATCAGTAATGGGCACAGAGCTCCACTCCAACGTGGAGGTGGGGTACTGGTATGAGCTGGTATTTTTAAAGATGAGCTAGTTGGACCTTTTTGCATTGAAGATGAACTCAAAATCAACTCCCAAACCTACTGCCAGTTTTCGAAGACACTTTCTTCAAACAGTGATACAGGAAAAGACCATGATTTTATGCAGGCCAATGCTCCATCACTTGCATCGAAGTTCTCCACTGTGTGGCCAGCCAGTAAAGGCCTTAAAGATGAAGGAATAATGACATGGCCCCCCTTCCTCATCTGACCTAAACCCTATCGAGAACTTGTGGGCACTTCTTAAACGCTAGATTTACGGGGAGAAAAACAATACACCTCTCTGAAGAGTGTCTGGGAGGCTGTAGTCACTGCTCCACAAAAAGCTGATCGTCAACAGATCAAGAAACTGACAGACTCCATGAATGGAAAGGCTTATGACTGTTATTGGAAAGAAGGGTGGCTATATTGGTCATTTATTGATTGATTTATTTTTTTTGAAATGTCAGAGATGTTTATTTGTAAATTTTGAGGTGTTTGTTTATTATTCTCACTATAACAGATGAAAATAAACAAGTGAGATGGGAAAATTTTCATTATTCCCCTGATGATGTTCACACTCACATTTCCGTTGTGAAACATTCAGGTTTCAGGTTTATTAACATTTTGGATTGACTGATAGCACTGTGTTTGTTCCATATTAAAATTAATCCTCAAAAATACAACTTGCCTAATAATTGTGCACACAGTGTATATATATATATATATATCAAAATACCTGCACCTCGCAGCGGAGAAGTAGTGTGTTAAAGAAGTAATGAAAAAGAAAAGGAAACATTTTAATAATAACGTAACATGATTGACATTGTCATGAGTGTTGCTGTCATATATACTGTATGCCTGCCTGAATAAGTCACCCTCGCTTCGCTCTTACTTTTTTACCGTTCATTTAATCATGGCTAGTGGCGGAAAAATTATAAAATGGAAGGAGGATTACACTGAGTATGGCATTACCAAAACAATTATTGATGGCGAATCGATTATTCATAAAGCTTGAATTGGTGATGTTTTTCTGTGTTAACCTTATATTTTTTCATACTTCTTCTCAAACCAAGGTGGTGCGAGGGTAAAATGAATCGGGAAGCGCTGATCAATGTAATCGGTGTACCAGGAAATCATGCATTGACAGAAGTTCCCCTTTGCTTGTAATGCAAAGTGTGATTAAATGCATTATTTTTTAACGAAGCTTCTCAGCTGTGCTTGTGCTAAGAAAAGGAAACATTTTAAAAATAATGTAACACGATTGTCAATGTAACCTTTTGTAAGTAGTGCCTGGAGGATTCAGTGTGGAGAAACTCTAGAGACAGCGTGTGTATTAACTTGTGGATTTTTCTGTGAGTATTTGGTGGCAGTGTGATGAAGTTGCTTTGAAAGACGGCGTTAGCCGCGGAGCTCAGCTCAGAGCGAAATTAGGTAAATGGGAGGGGAAATGATGACGTGACTCCCCCACCCGCCTTAACTGTCAATCCCCCACAAACACAGTCTCTCAGAATTTGCATAAGCAAACCCCTTTACCTGCAATTTTAACTTAGTTACAAAGTGATCAAAACTCTCGTTTATATCCTGCGTCCTCTCATTAAACTTGTATCCCGCATTACCCGTGGGCATGAGAAACGCCAGCGGCGTTGAACTTAATTTAAAGTTTAGGTTTACACCTTGCTTTCTTTCCGAAGTAGCAGCACTCATGAATATGGTAGTACATGTCACTCGCTCGCTTCTTGTTGTTTCGCTGCCTTCTCAATTATATAATGCATGTTTTCTTCAGCGCTTTTTGGAGGTCTTCCTGGTTTTCTACGCACTGCGTTGACTCTAAGCTCTAAGGAATGAGCCTGTCAAATTTCAGCCTTCTACCCACACGGGAACTTGGAGAATTAGTGATGAGTCAGTCAGTCAGTCAGTGAGTCAGTGAGGGCTTTGCCTTTTATTATTATAGATAATATTTATTTATCCCTAAGTAGAAATAAAAACTTTACAGAAGCTCATGTAGGAAAATATATATATATATATATATATATATATATTGTCACGCACGCGCGAATAGGAAACCGCGGACGGACCTTAAACCACTTCGGAAGACGTTCGTCGGCAGGGAGTGGCGGGTACTAACCTTTCTCCTATTATTTCTTCCAGGAAAAAAGATGCTCCATCATCATAAGCCTTCCCGCAGTACGTCTACTTCCGCCCTTCCTCCACCATCTTTCCTGACGTCATCAGTCCAATCCTCCCTCACGGATCCTTCCCAGCAATCCTCCACTTCCGGCTCCTCCCCTATAAAATGGCCGCTGACGCCTAGAATAGCGTCGCGTGTATGAACTGTTTGTTTATATTTTTTGACCAGATTTTGAGTTTCTGAATTGTGGATTGTCTACAATATAAGGGGCCGGAAAACTCCAAACCTTTATGCTGCTTGTTGTTGTCTCTTTTACAATATATATATACTAGCAAAATACCCGCGCTTCGCAGCGGAGAAGTAGTGTGTTAAAGAAGTTATGAAAAAGAAAAGCAAACATTTTAAAAATAACGTAAGATGATTGTTAATGTAATTGTTTTGTCATTGATATTGAGTGTTGTTGTCATATCTATCTATTTATATATATATATATATTTATATATATATATATATGTATATATTTATATATATCTATATATATATATATATTTATATATATGTATATATTTATATATATATATATATATATATATCTATATATATATATATATATATATATTTAGCAAAATACCTGTGATTGGCAGCGGAGAAGTAAAAAGAAAAGGAAACATTTTAATAATAACGTAACATGATTGACAATGTAATTGTTTTGTCATTGTCATGAGTGTTGTTGGCATATATATATATATACACACACACACTGACACATATACAAACATATATATATATAAATATATATATATATATATATATATATACACAGTTATATATATATATACACATATATACACATACATATATATACATACTGTATATATACACACACACATATATACATACTGTATATACACATATACATATCTACATATATACTGTATATACACATATATATACAAATCTACATATATATATCCACATATATATATATTAGGTGGGACTCGATTAAAAAATTAATCCAATTAATTAGAGGATTAATCGTATGTAATCGCATACACGTAAATTTGCCCCAAATCGCAAATGTTTTTTTTAATTTAAAAGTGTTTTAGTGGGCGACAGAATCAAATAATAGACATGTACATGAATATTGTAAACTGAAGCTGTTTTAATTTCTGAAAAAAAGCCTTTAAACTGCATTTGAATTCAAAACAGAAACAAAAATATCATCCCTGGTTAAAATTGGGCAGACTTAAAAATAAAGTGGTAGTTTAAGTACTTTAAGTAGATTTTCAGAATAGTATTGTCTTTAAATAATAATAACCAAAATTTCAACATAAAGTACAGTTTTTCTTCTTAAAAAAATAAGTCAGAAACATAAAAGGTAATTTGACCAACTTAATCTTTAAACTCTGAGTAACCTTAGCCAAAATTATTTTGTACATTAGGCTAAAACAGTGTGATCATTGAACATTTTGTAATTAGATGTAATTAGAATTACTAACGGTCACGGAAGTCCAATGATCCCCAGTAAGAGCCACAAAGTCTGCTTTCTGTAATGCATCTAATTTTGCTTGCTTTTCAGTGTGCACAAAACCATGCTTTTATCAAGGCTTCGCGGGAAGTCGAAATGATCAGTCGTAGGAACGCGCTTTATTCCGACTCTAACATTTTTGTAGCTGTGATGTGTGCATCAGTGTAATGGATGTACCAGGAAATCATGCATTGACAAAAGTTCCCGTTTGCTTGGAATTGAAAGTGTGATTAAATGCGTTATTTTTTTAACGCGTTATGGAGGACATGCATCGAAGCTTCTCAGCTGTGCTTGTGCTAATAAAGGGAAACATTTTAAAAAACGTAACATGATTCTGCGTTAACCGAATATTTTTCATACGTCCCAAACCAAGGAGATCGAAGGTAAAATGAATGGATAGCGCGTACATACTCAGTACATCCCTCTCGGGAATCGAACCTCGAATGTCGCATTAGAGGCTTAAGACTCTACAATTCGCCACAGCGTGTGGCTTGTCTATGAGAGTATGTACTGTAGATCGGGATATATATATACATTTAAATATATACCCGTGTATCGCAGTGGAGAAGTAGAAGTTATGAAAAAGAAAAGGGAACATTTTAAAAATAACGTAACATGACTGTCAATATACAGTATTTGTTTTGTGAGTGTTACTGAGTGTTGCTGTCATCAAGGATTTGATTATCATTATTTCTTTCAATCAGGTTCGTATTTGTAGGATGTGTTGTGTTCAAGTTACATTCCGTGTTTGTCAATCGTTGTAAAGATGACAGGTTTCATTCATCGATTCGTTTCTTACTGCATCAATAAACAGCTCGTCTTCTTCTTTATCTGAGACCTGACACACTGCATGCACGGGTTTTTTACACTGTCTTCCTTTAGCGGACATTGACTTTTTCCACCGTGTGCTTTGTTTCCACAGTAGCAGCATTTATGAATATGCTTGTATGTATCAGACGCTTCATATTTTTTGCTGCCTTTTCAATTGTGTAATTCGGTTTTGTTCAGCTCTTTGGAACTGTTGCTTTTATCTGTGCACTGCGTCAGTTCACGTGAGCGCTCGGTGTACATGCAGCGAAGTTCCCAGCTGTGCTGGTGCCATCTCGTGCTATGTCCATGGCTGTATTTAATGTTACCTTAGTCCTGGCACTTAAAACTTTCTCGCAGTTTAAGCTGAGTTTGTGTCAAACACCACCCTGACCATCTCATCTTCCTCTGCATAAGCACAGTCCTTAACCCGTGAATATTTAGTGGGAGTTTGCTATTGGATTGCCGCTGACGGACGGCCTTATATGGGCAGGCACTAAATTACAAACGCCAGCGGCAGGCTGTCTATGAACTTAATTTAAAGTGTAGGTTTACATCGTGCTTTGTTTCCGAAGTAGCAGAACTCATCAATATAGTTGTATATGTCACTCGCTCGCTTCTTTTGTTTCGCTGCCTTCTCAATTATATAATGCATGTTTTCTTCAGCGCTTTTTGAGGTCTTCCTGATTTTCTACGTACTGCGTGATTACGTGGGAGGCGTGATGATGTCACACGAAACTCCGCCCCCACGGCGTTCAAGCTCATCTCCATTACAGTAAATGGAGAAAAACAGCTTCCAGTTATGACCATTACGCGTAGAATTTCGATATAAAACCTGCCCAACTTTTGTAAGGAAGCTGTAAGGAATGAACCTGCCAAATTTCAGCCTTCCACCCACACGGGAAGTTGGAGAATTAGTGATGAGTGAGTGAGTGAGTGAGTGAGTGAGTGAGTGAGGGCTTTGCCTTTTATTAGTATAGATATATATATATATATATACACATACACACATACAACCCCAATTCCAATGAAGTTTGGATGTTGTGTAAAACGTAAATAAAAACAGAATACAATGATTTGCAAATCCTTTTCAACCTATATTACACTACGAAGACAAGATATCTAATGTTCAAACTGATAAACTTTATTGTTGTTTTGCAAATCTTCACTCAGTTTGAATTTGATGCCTGCAACACGTTCCAAAAAACTTGGGACAGGGGTAGCAAAAGACTGGGAAAGTTGAGGAATGTTCAAAAAACACCTGTTTTGAACATTCAACAGGTGAACAGGTTAATTGGAAACAGGTGTTTGTCATGATTGGGTATAAAAGGAGCATCCCCAAAAGGCTCAGTCGTTCACAAGCAAGGATGGGGCGAGGTTCACCACTTTGTGAACAACTGCGTGGGCAAATAGTCCAGGAGTTTAAGAACAACGTTTCTCAATGTACAATTGCAAGGAATCTAAGGATATCATCATCTACTGTCCATAATATCATCAAAAGATTCAGAGAATCTGGAGAAATCTCTGCACATAAGCGGCAAGGCTGAATACCAACACTGGATGCCCGTGACCTTCGATCCCTCAGGTGGCACTGCATTAAAAACCAACATCATTCTGTAAAGGATATTACCACGTGGGCTCAGGAATACTTCAGAAAACCATAGTCAGTTAACACAGTTCGTCACTACATCTACAAGTGCAAGTTAAAACTCTACCATGCAAAGCGAAAGGCATATATCAACAACACCCAGAAACGTCGGTCATCTGAGATGGACTGACGCAAAGTGGAAAAGTGTGCTGTGGTCTGACAACTCCACATTTCAAATTGTTTTTGGAAATCATGGACGTTTTGTCCTCCGGGCCAAAGAGGAAAAGGACCATCCGGATTGTTATCAGTGCAAAGTTCAAGAGCCAGCATCTATGATGGTATGGGGGTGTTTTAGTGCCCATGGCATGGGTAACTTGCACATCTGTGAAGGCACCATTAATGATGAAAAGTACATTCAGGTTTTGGAGCAACATATGTTGCCAACCAAGCAACGTCTTTTTCAGGGAAGTCCCTGCTTATTTCAGCAGGACAATGCGAAGCCACATTCTGCATGTGTTACAACAGTGTGGCTTCGTAGTAAAAGAGTGCTGGTACTAGACTGGCCTGCCTGCAGTCCAGACCTGTCTCCCATTGAAAATGTGTGGCGCATTATGAAGCGCAAAATACGACAATGGAGACCCCGGACTGTTGAGCAACAGAAGTTGTACATCAAGCAAGAATGGGAAAGAAGTCCACCTACACTGCTTCAATAATTAGTGTCCTCAGTTCCCAAACACTTATTGAGTGTTATTAAAAGGAAGGGTGACATAACACAGTGGCAAACATGCCCCTGTCCCAGCTTTTTTGGAACGTGTTGCAGGCATCAAATTCAAACTGAGTGAAGATTTTCAAAACAACAATGAAGTTTATCAGTTTGAACATTCGATATCTTGTCTTTGTAGTGTATTCAATTGAATATAGGTTGAAAAGGATTTGCAAATCATTGTATTCTGTTTTTATTCCTGTTATACACAATGTCCCAACTTCATTGGAATTGGGGTTGTGTGTATATATATATATATATATATATATATATATATATATATATATATATATATATTCTGATAAACAAACAACAACTCCCCAAATACATAAGAACTTCTGGCCTAGATAATGAGGAGATGCTGCTATCAATAACAGGCCTGTTGGTGATGGTAAGATGGTGAGACTTGTCCAGATGGATCTCAGGTTTACAATTCAAGGCACCAGCTTGCTGTGCCCACAAAAGGTGCATTCCTTTAAAAGTATGTTCCATCCAGATTTCCCTGGTTGAAGTCACCAGCATTCAGGATGACTTATCCATAGTATTTTCATAAAAGAATTAATCATTTCTGAAGCCATGTTTAAAAAATAAGCTTCAATATTGCAGACAAATTCAGACCTGGATTTAAAAGTCTCGTAATTGGGTAGGCAGAAGTTAAACCTCATGATCAATAACTCATTTTACAAGTAGTTGTCAGTCTTACACTGAAGTTTAACATCAGGAAATTAGAGTTTAACTGTACTTTCATTTAGTAAAATAGTCATAGATTAAGGTAGTCATAGCCAACATATTCAAAGGACACACACATATATAAGCCTTGTATTACACTTGCACTCTAACATTCATTGTATATTCTTTTATGTCGAGCAAGATTCCTGCCTGATTTGGTGTTTTGTATCATACCACTTTTATTAAAAAATGACTGATTATTTCTGCTCGGCAGGATATTCTTCTTATATCCCAGTTTCTCACTGGGCATTTTAGTTCAGCTTTTCTCTGACTTTAAAAATCATTTTATATTTTGTTGACTCCTGAGTGAGTCCAAACATTGGAGTAGGGTCTGGCTCTCCACAGCCTTGTGGCCATATAAACTGAAAATGACGTAACAGTCCCACCATGAAGAAGAAAATCTCCATCTTAGCAAGAGCTTCTCCCAGACAAAGCCGTGGACCTGAATGAGGCAAATTGTACCCGTTAGAATTGCTTTGACTAAGTAACATTACTACTAAACTACTCACAGTTGTATTAGAGCTAGTCCATACCAGAAATAGTGGTAAATAGGTCCAAAACCCCTAAGTTGAAATGGAATGATGGCCTGGCTAAAATTATACCTATACTGACATGAACTGGGTTACCACAATGAACACATGCTGCATAGAAATCAAAGGATCATGAAATGCGAAATCCATTGTAAATTGTACGTTTCCATGTCATTTATTGTTTTAGAATATTTACTTTTATATACTTTTATTCATTGAACAATTAAACATTTCTAAATAATGCTTTAATTTACAATATTAATTGCATTGCCACCCATTTTTTGGCAAAAAAATTCCAATGCAATGATGCTGGGAGATGGTTCAGTAGATAAATGGATAAATCCTGTAGTAATACAGCAGTTGGAACCTAACCTGACAGCATTGGCACAAGACTGAAATCAACCCAGGAAAAGGTGCTCATCCATTGACGTATACATGCTTTCACACACATTAAGCTGATTATGAGCCAACAATCAGCTTCTTTCAAGTCTTTTAAACATGTGAGGTGACATTTATTATCCAATTTCAAATTTGTTTCAAGTCATTTTATATTTGTGTATGAACTGACCCACGTCCTAGGCCATGATTGATTAAACCTCCGTAAAACACCCACTTATCCATCTTTACATTATGGGAAGAGAGCCCTTCATTTGAAAGACTGATTTCATTTATTTATTTAATGCATTGTAAGTTCACATTGCAACATTCTGGGTTCTTTTTAAAACTGTTTCTACTTCTTCAAGAATAGATTCTTTCAGTAACAAATAAAACACAAAAGAAAATTTAACCAATCTTTAATAAAACTTCACTCCCTTAAAACCTTCTGAGACTTAATACAATTCAAAAGCATCTTCTCAGAGCTCACTTGTTAGAGAGGAACAGTGGCTAACATATTTGAAACAGAAGCCCCAGAGGGAGAAAACCTAAGGCATTAGTGAGAGAGACACTTTTAATGATGTTTATTAGTGTGAGATATGAGACTTGCGTGTTAAGGCAGTTGATTCTAGAAACTGAAGGTACAGGATGTTCTGTTCTACATGGCACACCCTCTCCCTCTGCTTTGTTTACTTGTTTAATGAACTGACTTTCGGTTTTAGGCTCTGCGATTTGGAAAAGAACATTTGTGTTCACATGTTGATTACCAGGATGGTGTTCTACTGGAAGATTAAAAGGCTGCAATTGAATTAAGCAACTAGTGAGCCTGGAATTTGTGTCTTTATGTCTACAGAGCCATTACAAAGGAGTGTGATCAGTAACCAATGTCAATCTGTGCCCCCAAAGTAATAATGGAGTCTTTCACCGGCATATTTTGTCACCAGATAGTCTTTTCAGTGGCTAAATAATTATGTTCTCTAGGAAATAATTTACAGTTTAAATATTGGATTTTTTTTATGTTCATGTTTATCTAAGACTGCTCCCAAACTGGACGAGCTGGTGTTTGTCTGAAAATAAACCCTTTGAGAAGTCCAGGTTTTCAAGAACTGGGAAAGAAGACAGGGCTTTTTATATCTGTAAAATCTTTTTCATAAGCATCAGTACAAACAAACAAACAAACCTTTGTCATATCAGTTAAAAGGACAGCAAAAATTGTTACAATAACCAGCCATAATAACCTGCTGCCCAAGGAAGTCAGAACCTTTTTCTATGTTTCTAAATGAGGATAGACAAGTATCTCACCTATTTTTGCATCCTCTAAGCTGTCCTGCATTATCTAAAGGTGTATTAAACCCATCATTGCTATAGATTACTACATTATCAATATACAGTATTTGCTGGAAAATTCAGAGTGAAGGGAGTAATATCTGATCTATCATAGGCTGAAATGTTAAGGGTGTGGCATGGAGCCCAAATAGAAGCTTTATAAATTTGTACAAAACCTCTGGGGTGGACAATGCAGTTTTCTTACAACTGGTTTCCTCGAGAGGCACCTTCCAGTATCCATAAGCTAGATCCAAAGTAGAGATGTACTGTAATATACCTGGCTTAATTTTTTCTAACAGCTCGTCTACATGATGCATTGGATATAAATTCAAATGTAGAATCGTTGTTTGAACGTCTAAATTAAAACCTATGCAAAAACAGAAGGTTCCACCTGGTATTTTGATCATAGCAATTGGATCACTGTATTTACTCCAGTTTTTTTGGCAAATGACACCTAATTCAAGCATTTGCTTTACCTTTTGGTGAATGGCTATCCTTTGAGATTTAGAAATTCTGTATGGACATTTCTAAATCGTTTAAATGTTTGGCAAGACGAGTTTTTCAAGATAAAGCTGAAAATAAAACCTGTT